>NC_058413.1:78374374-78492325 GCF_002201575.2 Neomonachus schauinslandi | reverse complement strand
TCACAATTCCGGACTTCCAGCTCTATTACAAAGCTGTCATCATCAAGACAGCATGGTACTGGCACAAAAACAGACACATAGATCAATGGAACAGAATAGAGAGCCCAGAAATGGACCCTCAACTCTATGGTCAACTCATCTTTGACAAAGCAGGAAAGAATGTCCAATGGAACAAAGACAGTCTCTTCAACAAATGGTGTTGGGAAAATTGGATAGCCACATGCAGAAGAATGAAATTGGACCATTTCCTTACACCACACACAAAAATAGACTCCAAATGGTTGAAAGACCTCAATGTGAGACAGAAGTCCATCAACATCCTAAAGGAGAACACAGGCAGCAACCTCTTTGACCTCAGCCGAAGCAACTTCTTCCTAGAAACATCGCCAAAGGCAAGGGAGGCAAGGGCAAAAATAAACTATTGGGACTTCATCAAGATAAAAAGCTTTTGCAAAGCAAAGGAAACAGTCAACAAAACCAAAAGACAACGGACAGAATGGGAGAAGATATTTGCAAATGACATATCAGATAAAGGGCTAGTATCCAAAATATATAAAGATCTCATCAAACTCAACACCCAAAGAACAAAGAATCCAATCAAGAAATGGGCAGAAGACATGAACAGACATTTTTCCAAAGAAGACATCCAAATGGCCAACAGACACATGAGAAAGTGCTCAATATCACTCGGCATCAGGGAAATCCAAATCAAAACCTCAATGAGATACCACCTCACACCAGTCAGAATGGCTAAAATTAACAAGTCAGGAAATGACAGATGTTGGCGGGGATGCGGAGAAAGGGGAACCCTCCTACACTGTTGGTGGGAAGGCAAGCTGTTGCAGCCACTCTGGAAAACTGTATGGAGGTTCCTCAAAAAGTTGAAAATAGAGCTACCATATGATCCAGCAATTGCACTACTGGGTGTTTACCCCAAAGATACAAAAGTAGGGATCCGAAGGGGTACGTGCACCCCGATGTTTATAGCAGCAATGTCTACAATAGCCAAACTGTGGAAAGAGCCAAGATGTCCATCAACAGATGAATGGATAAAGAAGATGTGGTATATATATACAATGGAATATTATGCAGCTATCAAAAGGAATGAGATCTTGCCATTTGCAACGACGTGGATGGAACTGGAGGGTATTATGTTGAGTGAAATAAGTCAGACAGAGAAAGACATGTATCATATGACCTCACTGATATGAGGAATTCTTAATTGCAGGAAACAAACTGAGGGTTGCTGGAGTGGGGGGTGGGGTGGGAAGGATGGGGTGACTGGGTGATAGACACTGGGGAGGGTATGTGCTCTGGTAAGCGCTGTGAATTGTGCAAGACTGTTGAATCTCAGATCTGTACCTCTGAAACAAATAATGCAATATATGTTAAGAAAAAAAAAGAAGAAGAAGAAGAAGCTAGCGGGAGGGAAAGAATGAAGCGGGGGAAATCGGAGGGGTAGAGGAACCATGAGAGACGATGGACTCTGAAAAACAGGGTTCTAGAGGGGAGGGGGGTGGGAGGATGGGTTAGCCTGGTGGTGGGTATTGAGGAGGGCACATTCTGCATGGAGCACTGGGTGTTATGCACAAACAATGAATCATGGAACACTTCATCTAAAACTAATGATGTAATGTATGGGGATTAACATAAGAATAAAAAAAAAAAAGCCTAAAAAAAAAATATATATATAGCTTCTGAAATACCACTGCAGTTGCTTCCCTTCTTAACAGTATAATAAATGCTTAGTTGTGATATACTAATGTGTGATGGTATGATTCTTAAGTACTTTTACGATAAACTTTTTGTTCTTGTTAAAAAACTTCAGGTTTTCACATCACATAATACCCTCTAGGTCCATTCATTTTGTCACAAATGGCTTTAGGCTTTTAAGCACCTTTAAAACGCATTTCTTTAAGGTCTTCCTAGTAATCTTGTTTTCCTGTGTGATTTCTCCAAATACGAAATATTCCTAGTGTAGATTTGTTTTGTTTTAAATAAATTCCTCTATTAACTGTTTGTTGGGGGTAGGATGGGTGGGTAAAAATAGAAAGGAAACTAGATACAGCCTAAAGCCAAAACGTTTGACATCACATATTAATTGAAGATAATTTATAAGTTAGCATAAGTGTATAAATAAAATTTTGGAAAAAGTTAGCATAAATGTTTTATAAATAATAATGTAAAATAATAAATCAGTTTATAAAAGTCAATTTATACACCATTATTGAAGTATATCTTGTGTAAAATGAGGTTTATATGTGTTGTGATTTGTTACGAGGTTCTGAAGATGTCAAAGTCCAACAGAAAAAATCCCAAAGTAATGATAAATTGCTTACTATAGTTTTACTTTATTTTTATTAGAGTATAAATAAATTGCTTGATATGGAATTATTAAAAAAAAAAGAATGAAAGAGAACCACTTTGTTAACTTGGAAACTGGTAAATAAAGACAAAGAATCAAGCATTTGTCCTGCTTTTTCTGTACGAATTCTACCACTAGGTAACCTAATAGCAGATAAGGAGGAAGTGTCTGTCTATCCATTAAAGCATTCCAACTAACAACTAAAATATAAATGACAGATTTAGAATATTTTCATTTTGCAAACCCAATGTATTAATGGATATAGACATTACCCATCAATAGCTACTAACATCACAAAAAGAAGGACTACCAAACATTGTCCACCTTCCAAGGAGATTGTACTCCCATCTTCAAAGGGACCAAACTTGAGTCTGATCAAGCCTCTGGATCCAACTGGCAATTTGAAAAATACAGAAGATGCAGCAACATGTTGAACCGTACCGTGAATGTACAATCAGAAAATACCAATCTGTAGGAAACTCTACAGGTCAAATGATCTAGATTTCTCAACAGAGTTGTAAGGAAAGGAAAGGGATAAAGGGAGAATTAAAAGGACATATATTTTTAAAAAATGTGCAAAAGCAAACTATAGGGATGAACACATGGGTGATAAAACTAAATTAACTCAAGGAATTAACTATTTAAATTCATGGTAATGGTTATTTATGTGTAGAGAGGGGTTTGAGGCACAGTTTCTGCAATCACTGACAAGGTTCTAGTTCCTGTCCTGGGTGATAGTTACAAAGATATTCACTTTATAATAATGCATTGTTATAAAGTTTTTCTGTTGTCTTTGGGCCTGTATTGTAGTTTATAGATTTAATCACAAAATAAAACATCAAATTGACATAGCCTATTATGAAAATATACTATTAAGCTTGGCTACATTATTCATTAGTGTATCATTTGTTACATGTAATTAGTCTCATTTTTTTATTTTTATGAAAGTATTTAATCTCAAATATGCAATAATTTTTAAATAGGGAGAGTGTTAAGAAAAGAGCCATGCGATAGACATAAAAGTAGAGATAAATCGGGCGCCTGGGTGGCTCAGTTGGTTAAGCGACTGCCTTCAGCTCAGGTCATGATCCTGGAGTCCCTGGATCGAGTCCCGCATCGGGCTCCCTGCTTGGCAGGGAGTCTGCTTCGTCCTCTGACCCTATCCCCTCTCATGTGTTCTCTCTCTCTCATTCTCTCTCTCTCAAATAAATAAATAAAATCTTAAAAAAAAAAAGTAGAGATAAATCTATAAGCTGAATGTTTTGAGGAACTGGTACATGTTACTACATAAAATGTACTGATAATAGTTTACAGATGCCATCTTCAGAGAACTGAGGGGCAGGACGTTTTTCTTTCTGTAAGATATCTTCAAATGTGATATATTTTACTTATACTTGATTAGCAAACTCATGAAGCTACAAATTTCCTTTCAAATAGGTGTTTAACATTTTAATTTTAACATTACAGGTCATGGGTATTTTTGCTTTATATATTTTCATTAAAAGCTATGCCTTTGGAATCAGAAATTTATAAATCAAATACATACTATAGTAATTTTATTGGAAATAAAAAATAACTCAGATGGATGAACTTAGCCACTAAACATATTTGCTGTATTTGTTGCCAAGAAACAAAAGCTAAGTTTTAAGTTATGTTTTCATTCCATAGTGTATTTGTATATCAGCTGGTTTTATTGGTAAACACTAAAATCACTTGCTATAAAGATGAGTGGAGACTTTGGATATAATAAAATATTTTTGTGTATTTCTAAACTATTACAACTTTTGTGTTTGTGCAGATGACAGGCTAATGAGAAGTAAAAGCAGACGGTACTCATGAGTATGTCCTTCAAAATTTGTTTTATCTTACTTTACTGTGTGTAAGCATAGTTTCAATTTGATTTTCCTCTAAGTACTATGAATCATTCTTTAGTTAATTGAATCACATATTAAATAATTTATTTGATGATATTAATCTTCCATCTTTCATAGTAACATTATATTTATATTTAAATATATAAATAGTATTTATACATCACGGCCACATCAGAAATATATTGATTATGTTACTGTATATACCAATGAAACTAATAATTTCAGCCACTGGATTTAGTGAGAAGTAAACATCAAGTATTTAGACATAAACCTCTTGATGAGAAAAGCAACTCCAACTGGATTTTTTTCTGGCCCTGATGTTGTTGTTTCTACATTTGTGGACAAATTCAAAGCCATCCCAGGAAAGAAAAAAGGGCAATGAATCTACAAAATTCTTTGTCATATTTCCTTTCCCTTCAACTTTATGTATATGTCCTTCTGTTGTTTTCTAGACCATAGATGCATATAAAGCATGTTTCTCAGTGCCTGACATTAAAAATGTGCTGGATAGTTTTAGCTGTAAGAGAAACACTTCTGCATTTATTATTATCAAGATCCAAATTCCAGCTCTTAACACCAGGCTGATGATCAATTTTGAAAGAAGAAAATCTTTTCTTTTTCCTTAATTAATAGCAATTGAGGCCAGCAATTATTTGTAATTTAAGCAATCCAGATCCAGGCTGGCTAATGGTAAGATATTCTGAATAATGATTATATTAACCAGGGTCTGTACTTTAATCAGTCTCATTAAAGAATTATAGAGCCCTGATATTTAAAATCCTCTCCTAACTATAAATTCAGTAGGTTGACGATGTTCTATAAACTGAAAACTATTCTCTTCTGTATTCATATTTCCTTCAAGAACTTGATCCTGTTATTTAGAGTTTACAGAGTATATTTCCCTTAGTTCTGTTCTCAAGGGATTAATATTAATGGCATATAATTGTTAAATCCTTTGGTAGTTTCTTAAATTCAATAATTTTAAGATTGCTTTGATCCTATTATTAGTAAATTTCTACTTACAAAGAAATTAGACATTACACTCTGTCCCAATGTTTTAAAGGCAATCCAGGCTGGTTCTAACTACAATTAGGTCAGGCCTGAGAGAGAATACAGTTGGCCATAGAGAACCTAAATAATTATTGCAAATATATTCATTTCCAATTTTGATGTTCTTGCTTTGACATTTTAAAGTTTGAGAAATCAGATAAAAACTTGTCAAATATAATAGAATTATTGAATTTCTTCTAAAGGTATATGAGGTTAACACATAAGTCACTCCTCTTTCCATACTAATAAGGAGGGAAAATATGAGGAGAGTTTTGGTGTGTTCGTTGCTTTTTATTTTTCCCCCGAAGGCAGCTTTCAATTTGTCTGTACTTATGAAGAAAATCTGGGGAAACATCCCATCTGAAATGTAAGTTCAATTTTCTAGCCCAGAGATCTGTGTTTAAATTCCTCATGGTTTAATGTTTACTTCTGATTAAACTTAGTGACTGAAATTATTAGTTTGGTTTGCTTACACAGTAATAATATATTTCTGATTTTGCCATTATGTATAAATATTATTCTTTTTTTAAAGTTTTATTTATTTTACAGAGAGAGAACAGCACACGAACAGAGAGGAGGGGCAGAGGGAGAGGAAGATAGAAACTTAAGCAGACTCCACATTGAGTGCAGAGCCCTACTCAGGGCTACATCTCATGATCCTGAGCCGAAACTGAGAGTTGGACACTTAACCAACTGCACCACCCAGGTGCCCTGTAAATATTATTCTTTTATAAGGTTAGCCATATTTTACCATGTCTAATTGAGATTTAAAACATACAAATTACATTAATAATACCCAAACATAGCTTCCTCTAATAGAAGAGTTTCTGAACTATTACTCAGATTTCATGATTATTGTCAAACACGTATTGAAGGTCCCTGGTTGGAGGTGAGGGGTAAGGAATGGAAGGGTGAGTGATCATGGTAGTGGAAATCATTGTTTTTTCCTGGGACAAGTTTACCTCTTATGGTTGAATTATAAATCTGGAGGTTAAATGATTACATTTTTTGCTATCAGTTAAAAAAAAAAAAAACACCTCTCTACTTCTTGCTACATTTGTGCAATCAAATTTATTTAGAGAGCAATTAAACATTTTCCTCCTTCCAAATATAGGCACAGCATATATCCCCAATCACAAAGCCATTTATTATGCTATTCCCAGTTCCACCGGTAAAATCATGTATTAGTGTGTCTACCACTGAGAATGGAGCCTTCCAATTAGGTGGCATGGCAGGGGGCAAGGATAAATCAGCATTTCCATTTCCAGATAGCATCCTGAAGCTAACAATGCTGCTCAAAACTGTGCATTAGCCAGGAGGCTAAAATTGCTTGAAACTTTCTGGAAAATTTTAATTGTGACATTTTAAAATAGATCCCTAAGGGAGTAGTTAACCTTTTCTAATCATCTTTGCCACATAGATCCGATTTAATACCTGGAATACAGAAGCAAACTGAACAGAGATAAAGTCTATGAAAGCCTGTCATAGTCTACACCACATTCTGCTCTATCCAGATCAATTGACTACATATTATCAATTCCTCACGTTTTGCCTTGTCAGAAAATTGCTGCTGGTGATCCTGTTTCCTGCTGTGTAGTTTAAAGATGTGAATGGATTTCAGCCATGTATTTATAATGAATATAAGGAAGGAAATAAGACAGCAATTTTGGCAGATAGAAAGGAGATTTAAGGAGTAGATAGTTGAAGAGATCAATTTTATGCTTGCTAGAGTTCTTATTTAAAGAATTAAAGTTTAATATTATGCCAATTTCATAAGAAATAAAACTCAGGATCTTTTTCATGTAAGATATGTTAAAAGTTTTGATTTTATTTATATTTATCTACTATTCAACATCTATAGAAGAAAAAGGCAAGGCTTTTCAGTAAGTTCAGAATTGAAATCATCACTAGATTTTGACAAATCACCATTTCTCAGAGTTTCAGTTCCCTCTCAGTAATGTGTACAAATCTGTGCCTCACTGAATTCAGAGGTCCAGATATGCAAATGTATGTAAAACTACTATTTTATAAATCTTTTAAGGCCTAAACCTAGCAAAAAGCATGGAGAAAATTGACCTCTTAAATTTCCCTGAAACTTATTTTTTGAGGTTAAAAGAAGTTTTCAAAATATTAATTTTGAGATCTCATATAGATATATAGAACAAGTGGTACTCAATAAGAGGCTATTGTAGGTTGATTATTGGTCACCTACACTCTGAAGGTCCCATGTCATTTGGCGTTGAAATCACTGCAATTGCCTGTTTGTTTTAATCTATTCTTCTTTCCCAATCATCCTTTGTTTTGCTCAGACTAATGTCTCTAAAACATAATTTCATCAATTCTCTCACTTTTTTAAAACCTACAGGTATCCCTCTAGTTTACGCATTCAAGCACAGACTCAAGAGATTATAGACCAGCCAAAATCTCCCTCATTTTTACGTCAATATTTATCTCCCTACCTCCTCAGCACAAACCTTCATGTGTACCATTACAGTTGATCTTCCCCACCTCACGCTATACTGCTTGCCACCTACTGTGATGAACAGTTTGTCTCCACCCCCATTATGCCTCCTTACTGTTTTTCTGCAATTACATACTAATTGCACTTTTCAATGCTGTGTACTGACTTGGAATCATCTTTCTCTAAATCCTGTTTCATTATGTGAATATTCTACAAACGGGAGCACAGACTTTGAAATCAGAGACCTAAGTTTATTTATTTTTTAATTTTTTTTTTTTTAGAAATTTTATTTATTTGACAGAGAGAGATACAGCGAGAGAGGGAACACAAGCAGGGGGAGTGGGAGAGGGAGACGCAGGCTTCCCGCGGAGCAGGGAGCCCGATGTGGGGCTCAATCCCAGGACCCTGGGACCATGACCCGAGCCGAAGGCAGGCGCTTAACGACTGAGCCACCCAGGCACCCCAAGAGACCTAAGTTTAAATCCCATTTCCATACTTATTAGCTGGGAGAACCTAGGCAAGTGTAAGCCTGTTTAACTTTATCAAAATAGGATTAGTGCTTCTTACCTTTAAAAGTTGTTTTGAAAATTTAGACAATCATTATATAAAAAAAGCCTGGTACATAATAAATTTTCAATAAATATTGAATTTAGCTATGATTATAATTGTTATAATTACATATTTTCTTACATGGTGGTTTGTTCTTTGATTGTTTCAGGCACATTTCTTGTGTTATCTCTTGTGTATCACCTCTGGTACATCTTAGGCCATTTCCTCTTCCTCGGTGTGATAGGCAGAATGACATTCTCCCAACATTGTCCATGTCTGAATCTTGGAATTTTTGAATGTGTAAGGTTACATGAAAAAAGGGAATTAAAGTTTTACCTATAATTAAGGCTGCTAATCAGTTGATCTTAATATAAGCAGAGTTTCCTGGGTTATCCAGGTGGGCCCAATGTAATCAAAAGTGTTCTTAAAAATAGAGGGAGGCAGGGGCGCCTGGGTGGCTCAGCCGGTTAAGCGTCTGCCTTCGGCTCAGGTCATGATCCCGGGGTCCTGGGATCGAGCCCCGCATCGGGCTCCCTGCTCCGCAGGAAGCCTGCTTCTCCCTCTCCCACTCCCCCTGCTCGTGTTCCCTCTCTTGCTGTGTCTCTCTCTGTCAAATAAATAAAATCTTAAAAAAAAAAAATAGAGGGAGGCAGAAAAAGAGAATCAGGTGTGATGATGGATGCAAAGACACTATGCTGCTGGCTTTGAAGATGGAGAAAAGGGGTCACAAGACAAAAAATTTAGGCATCCTCTAGAAACTGGGAAAAACAAGGTAACTGATTGTTCCTTAGGGCTTCCAGAAAGGACTGCCTGTTCACCCTTGATTTAACTCACTGAGACCCATGTTGAACTATCCTACAAAAGTGTGAGATAATAAAAGTGTACCACTTAAGCCACGAAATTTGTGGTCATTTATCACAGTAGCAAAAGAAACCTAATACACCACCAGTTCTTTGCCATAGCAACCAGCATGGGCATGGTACTGGCACATAGTAGGTGCTCAATAAATGCATGTTTATTTTATTTTTTTATTTCTATTTTTTATTTTTTATTATGTTATGTTAATCACCATATAGTATATCATTAGTTGATGTAGTGTTCCATGATTCATTGTTTGCGTATAACACCCAGTGCTCCATGCAGAACGTGCCCTCTTTAATACCCATCACCAGGCTAACCCATCCCCCCACCCCCTCCCCCTAGAACCCTCAGTTTGTTTCCCAGAGTCCATAGTCTCTCATGGTTTGTCTCCCACTCCGTAAATGCACGTTTATTTAAAACACCACCCTAATGCTTCCTCCTTGTCATGCCAAAAAAAGCATTAAGAGTAGGAAAGACGATCTCTTTCTACAGACCATAAGAGAATGGTCTCTTTCTACAGCTCTTGGATCTAGAAAACAGTGATCCTGACTGCAAGAAGTAACAGGTGTATTGCACTTTTTTTGAAGAGAAAATTAGTCGAAAAAACACAAGCTTTAGAATCACCTAGATCAGTGTTGGAATCCAAGGTTCATTTCTAAATATCTGTATGGTCCTTTAGGATTGTTGCCTTATTCAATATATTCCATGTGGCAATTACCTCAAGTAGTTTCCACTCATTAAAATTATAAAAGTCCCCAAATATCTCCACAATTCCTAGTGGCCTATAAATCACTGTTCCCCAAGCAACCGTATTCTTTTATACAGATGATACAGGAAGTTGTAATGGGGGTTGATAAATAGTGCACTACAGTGTGCCTCTTGGGGAAGAGACATGTCCACAGGGGAGAGGAGCCCAAGGAGCTGAAATATAACCTGGCGTTAGTACCCACAGACTGAACCCAGCCGGTTCCAGCTCCCTGTGAGACTTCCTCCACAAATGGCTACAGCAGTAAATTAGTAGTCCTGACTCTGATTCACGTAACGGTAGATCGCAACTCATTTTAGCCCTAGTTCCTGAATCTTAGCTCTGATAGTGGTGTCAAGTGGCTAGGAGGCACAAGATGTATGCATCAGCACCAAGTGTCCAAGAAACTTAACTCCACCAGGGATGGTAGGCACCCTGAGTTTTGGGAAGATTTTAAACAGACCATGAAAAATAACTTCAATTTCTTTGGGCCTCAGTTTTCTCAGCAGCAAACTATAATAAACATGGTTTTCCTGCAGGATGATACTGAAAATTAAAATTACATATTTTAAGCACCTTATACTATATCAAGTATAACATGGGCAATTATTAAAAGATAAGCTTGGGGCACCTGGGTGGCTCAGGTGGTTAAGCGTCTGCCTTCGGCTCAGGTCATGGTACCAGGGTCCTGGGATCGAGCCCCGCATCGGGCTCCCTGCTCAGCGGGAAGCCTGCTTCTCCCTCTCCCACTCCCCCTGCTTGTGTTCCCTCTCTTGCTGTGTATCTCTCTGTCAAATAAATAAATAAAATCTTAAAAAAAGATAAGCTTTTATTTTAAATGAAGCAAATACTAGTAATGTAGGATAAGGAACCAGAATTTCTGTACTCATAATATGTGCCAAGGAAATTGTTGAGTTGTGCCAGTTCCTAATTTTTTTGTGTGGAAAGAAAGGACAGCTTACTGGCTTTCTATACTCAGAAGTGCACTTCAGAGCAAGAGCACTGCTGACAAGCTGCTTGGAAACCATCTAAATAGTCTGTAAGATCACATTCCTTCTTATTACAAATTACATCCTCAGAACATTCCAGAAGCTAGAGTACCTACCCTTATATATTCCTGGATGCTGCTAACGTGATATTACTAAAATATGGCAATATGATATAAAAACCAGTAGCACTCTCAAGACAGACTATTGCATTTTAAAATATATATAAATAGGAATAGCAAGTTACCCCTATGCTGTGAGGCAGGGAAAGAAAAAAAAACAAACTTGAATCCATATGACTATTGTCTTAAATCATCAAAAATTAATTAAAACAAGTGAAACCAAAGCAGGCTACATATAAGCCCAGATTTAATGAGTTGTGGAAAATGCAATAAACTAAACAAATCACACATTACTATTAATTAGTGGTCTGTAAAAGGCTTCCAGGTGGCTTAGGCAAATAATTTTTATTTTATATTTTAGAAAGAAAGTTTTTGGTAATTATGAGATAAGTATAATCTGTCTCAGCTATTTTTATCTAAAATTATAATATTTCTACTTCATTATAAATGATTATTTAGATTACTTAAAATAGATGTTTTCTTAATTCCTTACATGAAATTATATTCATAAATTATTTCTAAATTATTTTGTATCAGATTCTATTAATCTTGATATATAAATATTGTCTTTATAAACTTATATCATAAATATTTTCTCCATAAATATTTTATCCTGGCAAAATGAAATAATTTGATTAGGGGCTATGTTATTATAATTTTCATAATATGTATATCCATACATAGTATGGATATATGTACAAAGGTTATTTGAATTCTTCTTCTGGTATCTGAATTCTTTTTTTTTTAGAGATTGCACAGAGAAGGGGAGCAAAGGAAAGGGAGAGAGAGAATCTCAAGCAGGCTCCATGCCCAGTGTGGAGCCTCATGTGGGGCTCGAGTTCATGACCTTGAGATCATGACCTGAGCAGAAATCAAGAGTCAGAAGCTTAACCAACTGAGCCACCCCTCAGGCACCCCGGTATCTGATATTCATTTGTTAATCCAATACACATTTATTATGTCCCAGTAAGAGTTCTTCTTCTTAAGGATTCAAAGATTTTGTTCTGACCTTTTAGGCATTTACACTCTTACAGTGAAAACATATAGATTATATGAAAACTGCAACAACACAGCAATGTATAATATGCTACTGAAGCATAGAGGGGAGAAGGATACACAGAGACTATTAAAAAGTAAAGGTGACATTTGATGCAAATCATGGATAAATAAAAGTTCTCAAGACAGATGGAGATGGAAGACACCTACTAGAATACCTGGCAAAAAATAGGTATTTTGTTAATGTTATATAGATCAAGGCAGAAGCAACTGATTCCTCTTCCTATCACTGATATTCATTTATTAAGTTAATGCATGTTTATTGTATGCCAGTGATTGTATTTATTTTTAAGGGTTCACAAATATGATCATGATATTTGAAGCAGTTATGGTTCTTAGTGGAGGCAAACAATAATTGTGGTATATGACTCTGCTTTAAGAAAAGAGTATACATTTTCATATGTTTATATGTGAATCATTATATTATAAACATAGAAAAAAATCTATTGCCTTTTTCATTAGTTTGCTAAAATATTGATGTGATAACCAATTCCTAAAAACTCAGAGGCAAAGAGTTTCATTATGACACACATTAAAAGAAAATAACTAAATTTTAAAATTAGGGAGTTTAGGGTATGTCTTTTTGAAGAAAATGACATCAGAGCTGAGATGTGATGAAGACAAAGAGGGAGATTTGGATCCAGGGAATGAGAATTTCTGTCAGTACGACTCTTAATAAGACCCTCTGTGCAAGTGGCTTTGTGGCATTAAGGAAAGACCATGTGGGGCTGAAGCATAGTACCAGATGGGAGCCCAGAGTAATAATATCATTCAAGAAGAGTGCACAGAATGAGGTCAGAAGACGGCTAAAGATGGACTACTAGTGCCAAAATATGTAGGAAGATAGCAGAGAATCAGGGGCCAAAAAAAAACATAAAAGCAGGAATAATAACAGTGACAGGATAGTAGCTATTTCATTGTAAGTGTTCAATAAATATCTAGTAGAAAGATAGATTTCCTTCTCTGGTAAAGGAAACAAAACAATATATAAATAACTATAGTGTTCTTAATCTTAATAATATTAAGTTAAAAATGTTAATATTTTTACACTATTCTACAGATTATACACTTAAAAATATGTGCAAGGCACCATTTAAGGCACTTGGAATATATTAGCAAGCAAAACAAAGATCCCTGATCTCATGGATATCAAGAAGCAGGCTAACATATCTTTCCCCATGTATTTCTTGTATCAGTCTTATGAGACTGATATTAATATTATCCCCATTTTACCAATGAGAAAGCAGTTTTTAACTTGTCCTAAATTTTCCTATTGGTAGACTGTATTTGAACCCAGATTTGGGGGCTTTAAGTCACATAAACAGAGTTTTAAAAAGCTGTCATTACAGAGAGATCTCAGTGTTTTGGGAAATATCAAGAAAAATTTTATGGAAAACAGGGGATGTCATTTATAACTTGAAGGAGATGTGAGATATCAATAGCCACAGAAATAAGAAGGCACTCCAGGGTAGTAGATCTGTATAAGGCAGAGAGAAGAAGGGATATTACAAATTACCTGTAGTAAATAATAAATTTGCATCAAAAGTGGGAGATGGTATCTGGGAAGATTGGTTGAGTCCAGATGTGCAGTTACTCAATTTGTATTAGTACTCAGTGGAACATGATTGTTTTTAAGCAGAGGGAAGTCTTGATAAGAACTGAGGTATAGGAACACAAGGAGTGATGATCAAACCATTCAGGAAGCTATTAACAACACTCATGTAGAAAGTACATTAAGGATTTCAACTAGGGTGGTTGCGCTTTGGTAAGGAAAGGATGGCTGTGTGAAAGTTATTTGGAAATTGGTTGGATATGGTGGAGTAATGAGATAATGAAGACAGGCAATCAGTGATGTTCCCGAGTTTTCTAGTCTGATATCATTGGTACAACCTACAGAAGAGAAATTCAGAAGCTGGCAGATTTTTATGGCAAGAAGATGAATTGAAATTGTGGTGTTACAGGAGATATTCAACAGGCAGGGTGGCACCAGCTATTAGAAATACAGTCAGAAACAAAGACATGGATTTAGGAGATATGAATTTATCCTACATAAAGATAATAGTTGAAAATGAGACAGTGTCTGAGGTAGTTTTATAGAAACGAGAGAGAGAGAGAGAGAGAGAGAGAGAGGGAGAGAGAGGGAAGGTGAGGGAAAGAGAGAGGGAGAAAGTTGCCCCAAACTTGGGGATGCCTATACACAGTAAAAAACAGGATTAAGAACAGAAACAAAACAGATACTAAATATGATGTGGAGTATCAGGGAGGAAAGACATTAAAAGAATGTGATACACAAAAGTAAATTCTCTCAAACTGATGAGCCTTATGTAGGTGAAATACTGATTGATCTAGGAATGAAGTATTTTTAAGATATCTGAGCATCACAGAAAACATCAGGATAGGGCCATAGGTAATGTCGTCAGACAGTGGGTAAATCAAATTAAAGCCAACATTTCTACTGTAGCTCTCTGCAAAGACACAATTTTGGGTGGTTAGAGATGATTATAAGCTTCAAATAGGATGAAGGTGATTTTTTTTTTTTTGTAAATTTTTCCATTTACATGTGAGTATAATTCAATTAAAGGACCTATATTCTATACAATGCTGACAATGAAAGCCTATTTCATGATTAACTGCTCAATTTAAATATGGTCAGGAGACCTCAATATTGTTAAAAATTAATTGAGCATAAAGCGAGGAAGAAGATGAAGCTAGGAGAACACCCATGCATTTTACTGTTGAAGAGTAAAAAGAACTTTAAATTATTTTTTCCATAGAATACAGTGTTTACTATTGTGGCTTTCTTAACTTACTATTTAACTCCCACTATCCATCCACTGCCTAACTTTTAAAGAAGCAATTTTTTTTGCATTTTTTTTTTTTTTTACCATATGCTTCACATCTTGAGTACTAACTTCTACCTCATTCCTTTAACGGAAATACTGTCCTTATATTCAACACTGCTCTCTTTATTGACAAATATAGCTTCTTCATCCTTATTACCCACAAATAAATCAATTGCATTTGATGTGGTTGGCAAATCCCTGTACTGGAAAATCTCCCCTCCATTGTTTTCCATGATTTACACTATTCAGTTTCTTTACCTCCCAGTCTGTAACTGCTCTCATTGATTTAGTCCTTCTAAATAAAGGAAAAATGTCTGTGTTATCCTATGTCTTTCATTGTATTAAGCTCCTCTTTGATGGAAAAAAAAAAAAAACTAACTTATTCCCTATTTTACCCTTCAATAACAGAGAAGTCATAAATAGGATAGATACATTATCTGAACACAACAAGCTAACTCTCAATTTCCTTTCTTATGCTAATGCTGATTTATAATTTCTATTAGAATTAATATTTTATAATAAAGTAGTGCAATTTTTTAGCCTAAAATAAGTATTCAGTCCTTTTAGTGTAAGCAAAGACATTTCTTAAACACATACAATACACACACACACACACACACACACCTGCACATCAACTTTTAGAATTTATCATCATTAAGGTAAATTGAATCACCAGGTTATATGCCTTTATTATGCAATTGAGAAAAGTCAGCTCATTTATTAAATGAGGCCTTAGGAGGTGGAAATTTCTCTAACAAGCTATTATATTTGTGGAAGAGTAGAATGTCTGGTGAGCTGCTTTTTTCTAAGATCCTTTTAAAGCTAATCATTCGAATCATCTGCTGGGCCTTGTACTTTTCCTATTATTGTCATTTACTAGTGATTCGCTATTTGAAAATTATGTATGATTAAAGGTTAATCAATAATTATTTTCTAAACTAAATAATGAAATACATTTTAAATTTCATTTTAAAAGAAAGTGATAATTATGAAAGTTAAATTTAAAAACAGGGTTGTGTTAAAATGTACATGAGGTTTTTTTGTTCTTTTTTTTTCCACTGTGCAAGGTTATACATTTTAGTAATGAGATAGGCCTATATAATCTATGAGTAAAGAAAAGCAATTCTGTTTTATAGACTTATAGGGAGATGATAATTTGTCTCTATGGCAGAGGCCACGGGGAAAAAAAATAACATCTGTTAAAGCAAAGATGAAGGATCTCATTTTGTGGCAGAAGAGTTTCAATGGACCTTAGGCAAGGACAAGTGTTTCTAGTTCAAAAAGACAATGTAAAATGTATGTATTGAAATATTTTATTTTTTCTTAGCTAGTAATGCTGAAATGTGTTTGACAATATCCAAGAAAATCTCATATTCAAAATGACACAGAGGTGCCTGCCAGAGTTGTAAAGGTAAACAAGATTATGTTGACAGTTAATTTTTGTTTTATATATAAATAGTCATTTAGCTTTATCCATATTTATGATGCCATCCAGATTATGTTAGGAAGAAAATGAACTAACTGTAATTAGATTAATAGGCACAGATTTTATATTACTAGTATTTCCAAAACATAAAAACTCAGATCATAAAATTTGGACCACAGGTAAACCTTGCTTCCATTAGTTTTGAGAGTAGAAAAACACTACTAGCTAGTCAACTGATAGTCAGCTAGTCAGCTTCCCAAGTTCCAGGACGGAGCTCTTACCCTGTACCAGTCCAATGCCTTTCTGACACACCCGGGCCTCTGCCCTGCACTGTTCCGAAAGGACCAGAGATCGGTGGCCCTGGTGGACGTGGTGAATGACGGCATCAAGGATCTACGCAGCAAATATGTCATCCTCATCTATACCAGCTACGAAGCATGCAAGGAGGAGTGTGTGAAGCCACCACCTGGGCACCTGAAGTCTTTTGGGACCCTACTGTCCCAGAACCAGCCCTCCTTCGTGGACTACAACCTGCTGGACTTGCTGCTGATTCACCAGGTTCTGGCGCCCGGCTGCCTGCACTCCTTACCCCTGCTCTTGGCCTAGGGGCGCACTTTCGCACCTGGCCCAAGCTTAAGGCCTTAATAGCCTCCCCCGAGCACCTGACCCTCTCCATCTGCAGCAAGGGGCACTTTCGCACCTGGCCCAAGCTTAAGGCCTTAATAGCCTCCCCCGAGCACCTGACCCTCTCCATCTGCAGCAAGGGGCAGCAGTGAGAGATTGTGGTACTCTCTGCAGGAGGCAGAAGGTGGGGATGTCTGCCTTCCTTTCCCCAGGACCAATAAAATTTCTAAGACAGAGAGAGGAAAAATAAAGTAGGGTATCTGGATAGCCTTAATTTCTAAGGTTAGGCCTTATGCTAAAGTGAGTAACTGCAACAGACTGAATGGAGCTTATTTTGGAAGATAAAGATATTACTGAGATCACCACAGTCTCCATGTATCTCCTGAATCGAGTGTGACCTCGTACTGATAGTGAAATTGCACGAATTCTATTTATTTTACCTCTTTTATAATTTGGTCTATTTTGAGTTTCACATGGACATTAATAAAAACCAATGAGAGGGGCGCCTGGGTGGCTCAGTTGTTAAGCGTCTGCCTTCGGCTCAGGTCATGATCCCAGGGTCCTGGGATCGAGCCCCGCATCGGGCTCCGTGCTCTGCGGGAGGCCTGCTTCTCCCTCTCCCACTCCCCCTGCTTGTGTTCCCTCTCTCGCTGTGTCTCTCTCTGTCAAATAAATAAATAAATAAAATCTTAAAAAAAAAAAACAATGAGAACTTCTCAACATAATACAAAATTATGCATCACTTGATTTATCTGAAAAAATAGCATTAGAGTGAAAGCAGTTGGTATGTGTGCTCTCTGTGTAGCATTGTATTGGCCTAATCAATCTGAATAGATAAGTGCCTGGGATAAAAGAGACCAGAGAGTAGTCATATGTGAATACCCTGAAGTATAAATGTGTATAAGTACATCAGATTGATCACATAGAATAAGTTCAAGTCTTTTAGCCGTGTGGCCACAAGTAAAATACAAGACCTTTATCATTTCAGTTTTCCTTTTTTTAAAAGATTTTATTTATTTGTCAGAGAGAGAGAGAGCATAAGCAGAGGGAAAAGCAGGCTTCCTGCTGAGCAAGGAGCCCGATGCGGGACTCCATCTCAGGACCTGAGCTGAAGGCAGACGCTTAACTGACTGAGCCAACCAGGCATCCTTCATTTCAATTTTCTGATCTCAAAATGAGTCTATGAGACCACTCAGCATAACTTCAGGATTGTTTGGGTGGTTTAATGGGATATCACATACAGAAAGTCTGCAAAAATTTTATTAAGAGATCTGGATCTAGAATCACATAGAACAAGACTTGAATTTCACTTTCTAATTTTATTGATTATGTCACATTGGAGAAGTGAGCTCCCTCCCTCAGACAGTTTCCTAATTTTCAATATATTTAAGTGTGGATAATGCATAAATTATGTTATTTTTTCTTTGTAATTGAATATAAAATTATATGCAAAAAGCTTACCTCAGTGTCTGGCACATAATAATCACTAAAATCTTAGCAATTATTGTTAGCATTTTATTATATACTATTAATGCTAATATCATTAAATATAAATACTATAGAAGTATTTAACAGTTAAAATAAACTAAATTATGCAAATTGATAAATACAGTTATTTTCATGATGGTGTTTTTTCATGTAAAAAGAGCCTTGCTTTTCTTAATCTCAGCGGGTAAATCAACTAAGATAAAAAATATTTAGATAGTATTTTAAGAAAAAACTGGAAAAAGTTTCTAAAATACAAAATAAGAAATTGAATAAAAACACTGGCATAAAATGTTCTCTAGAGGAAAATATATAATCCTATTTATCTATCAAGAATTTTTTTTAAATCAAGACAAGTAAAACATTGATAACTTTTTCAGTTCTTGTGGTCTTATAAAGGAATTAAAAAAATAATAATTGTGAAACAAGCCTTCTAGATCTGCTTGCATATTGGTGTATAGGAATTTAGAATTTTTTAAAATAAACATGCTAGTTCCATCTCAGCAATTATATTATTTGTTTTTTGTGAATTTAATTACTGTTTGTGAAATTCCATAAATTATAATTTAAATGTCTGTTATAGTTATGATTTCTTAGATGAATGATTTACTATGTTTATGAAAACAGAATTGATATTAATCACCTCATTTGATCTTCTTACTGACAATTTATAGACGTATTTTTAGTTGTTTTGTCATGACAGATGTAATCCTTTTAAAATACCATCTAATTTCTTGTGAACTACTATGGAAGACAATTCTCTAAATTCATCTACCTATCAAGAATTGGGAGGCAAATACTTTTTATTTAATTTTTTCAAGATTTTAAAAATATTAATTATATTAAATATTAAATTATGTTAAATATTTCTGGATCTTTTGACATGAATTATAGTAGTGGCATTCGGTAGACACACTAATGTTGACAACTAAAATAAAATAACATTTACATATACATTCCTAAAGAACCTAACAGCAAGTTTTGTTGCTTAGTTTGACAAATTCTATCACTATTTCCTGACTCTAAGTTTACAATCCAATGAGACTATAAAATGAATAGGAAATATTCATTGCAAAGGAATAGAGAGATGTTGCTAGAATTCTAGACTCACTTTTAAAAAGTAAAGTTAGCTTTCTTCTATCTATGATCAGGGACATATCTGAAATTACTTTTATAAAAAGGTGACTTTTTAATATTTCTTTGGAATACCTTAGTTTGCATCAGACGTCTATCACAATATGGAAGATATTACCAATAGTATGCACAATAATATGTAAAGAAATTACTAACTTTATTTTATTTTATTTTTTAATTTTATTATGTTATCTTAGTCATTAGTTTTTAATGTGGTGATCCACGATCCATTGTTTTTGTATAACACCCAGTGCTCCATGCAGTACGTGCCTTCCCTAATACCCATCACTGGGCTAACCCATCCCCCAACTCCCCTCCCCTCTAAAACCCTGTTTGTTTCTCAGAGTCCATAGTCTCTCATGGTTCATCCCTCCCTCCGATTTCCCCCCTTTCATTTTTCCCTTCCTTCTCCTAATGTCCTCCATGCTATTCCTTATGTTCCGCAAATAAGTGAAACCATATGATAATTGACTTTCTCTGCTTGACTTATTTCACTTAGCATAATCTCCTCCAGTCCCATCCATGTTGATGTAAAAGTTGGGTATTTATCCTTTCTCATGGCTGAGTAATATTCCATTATATACATGGAACCACATCTTTAACCATTCATCTGTTGAAGGGCATCTCGGCTCTTTCCACAGTTTGGCTATGTCGTAGCAGCAATGTCCACAATAGCCAAGAAATTACTAACTTTAAACTGGATATCAACACCTCTTTTGATATTAATATTAATTATATCCATTAATACCTCTACAGGTATTAATGTCCATTAATGTCCATTTATTAATAATATAACTACCCTGTGGGGCGCCTGAGTGGCTCAGTCGTTAAGCGTCTGCCTTCGGCTCAGGTCATGATCCCAGGGTCCTGGGATCAAGCCTCGCATCGGGCTCCCTGCTCAGTGGGAAGCCTGCTTCTCCCTCTCCCACTCCCCCTGCTTGTGTTCCCTCTCTTGCTGTCTCTCTCTCTGTCAAATAAATAAATAAAATATTTAAAAAAATAGTAATAATATAACTACCCTGTATATGGAGCTTTATAATTTATAAAATGTTTCTGCATAAATTGTATTACTCATTTTGATTTTCTGTTACACTTGTTAGAGAGGACTATGCATATACCTCTTAAAGAATCATTCTTCTCATAGGTCTCAGAAGGGGATTCTTTTTGAGGGTAGTGGCCATTGTGGTGCTGAGGATATTCATTCATTCACTTGCTCATTCTGCAAGTGTTCACTGAGTATTGGCTATGAACTTGCATGTTTGAGGTTGGGTATTAAACTAAAGTAAATAAATAGATAAATGAGACATAAAATCTATCTTCAATGAATTCAGTCTTGTAGAGTCAGTGGTATCCTCAAGTTCAGAATGGCTCTTGGGAGCCAAGGTGATTGTCATAAATAGTTGTAATGCAATGTTAACAAGAAACAAATACAATAAAGAACATGTGAGATTATATACAAATACATATTTTATATATATTATATATATTATACACACACACATATATACAGTGATATTTACAGAGAGAGACAGAGACAGAGAGGGTTGGGGGGGAGGTTAGTTGTTGAATGGTAGCCCCGCAGGCAGGTAGACTGTCACGTGTAACAAGAATGAAATGCTCTTAGGACAGTGCATCTAGTTCACTATAGCCTGAGTAATAGAGAAGAAGCTGGAAAAGCAGACCGAATCTGAATAATAAATGGCCTTGAGGCCATTTGTGGCAGTTTGCATTTTATTCTAGAATGGATTAGAAGACTTTAAATGTTTTAAGGACAGGCTGATCAGATTAGTATTCCTTGGGTAGGAGGAAAAGACGAAGATAAAGAATAGTAACCCTTTGTCTAAATACCTCCACATCCATTGAAACAGGCTTAATGGCTTAATGCCCCAGTAAACTCCATACTTGCCACTTAATTCCTGTCAAATGAACAGAATGTAACCCTAGCATAGAGAAGTCATCCTGGTCCCATCTTAGTTTAACCTTAGACGGTAACCCCATAAATATACTTGAGTATCTAATCTAACTTATAGACTAGGTTAAATGGCCAATGTCTGAGGGCATCTTAAACAAAGCTATGAAAAATGACAAGGGTATTTTAATATGAACCTCCAACACAGACTTATGCAGCATCATTTACAGTTTGAACAAGTCTCCATTGCAATAAAGAGGACTTTTATTAAAAAGATCCTGTTTCAGATACATAAGTAGACTTATTAGGATTTATAATGAGAAACCCCATGAATTTGCCTAAAGTACTAAATTTGACTCAAAACAAAAAACAAAAAATAAAAATGCTTTCTTTATTTATTTTAATAAAAACATTGCAGAAAACTCACATAGAATTTGGGGCCATGAATTCACAGGTGCTGAGGCCCTTCTGATCTATACATAGCTGACTAGTTGGTCTTGATTAGGGGTTATCCTCTTAGTTCCTCTCCTTTTCATTCTTTGTAGTGAGAAAAACATCAGTTAAACCTAATCATCATGTGATCCTTCCACTAGGTGTCACAAAATTATGGCAAGAATAAAGTGGTTCTACTTCTTTTAAGCTAATAGTTGTTGTATTTTATTGAAAAAATCAAGATTCTTGAGGATATGGAGTTAAAATTCAGGTTGAAAGGATCAGGAAAATATTTCTGGAAATTGTATAGCTCCCTGAGTGGTTTTAAGGTCCTTTACTTAAGTTTGTAAGTCAAGATGTGAGAGTCTAAACTGTAAGTTTTATTTTTTTTTAAGATTTTATTTATTTGAGAGAGAGAGGGAGAGATAGCACAAGCAGGAGGGAGTGGCAGGCAGAGGGAGAAGGAGAAGTAGGATCCCCCACAGAGCAGGAAGCCCAACGTGGGGCTTTATCCCAGGATCCCGGGATCATGACCTGAGCTGAAGGCAGTCTTCCAACCAACTGAGCTACCCAGAGGCCCCTCTAAATCTTACTTTAACTAGCATAGTATCTTATAGCACTTAGTATCTTTTGTATGGCAAACTATTTCCCTAGAAGGAGATTAAAATCTAGAGAATACCTATAGCTTACTTGGAAAGGAGAAATTCATTTCACTAATTAGACTCTATTCTGTATTTTCAGAATCTTCTACACAGACTCTGTTCTATCTACCACCAAATACCACTATAATATCTTATATTTAAATGCCTTGGATTCTGATACCTGTCTCTATCATTACTAAAATTGGTTTTTAAAGGTCTCAAAGTCCAAACATTTTTTTTTTTGAGTGTTACTTATAGCATTTGACAAGAGTGACAGTTGACACCTTAAAACTGAATGTCATTAAAAAAGTAAAACTGAATGTCATTTGTACTTCACTCTATTTTCTTGGTTTTCTTCTGCATCTCTTAGCTTATTCCATTCTTGTCTCCTTCACTAACTCCTTTCTTTCTACCCTTCACTATCTTTCTACCAGAGAAATGTGTATATTCCAGAAGGTTAGGTCCTTAACTCTCTTTTCTTTCTAGTACAGTTTCTCTTGATGAAACATCATATTGATTTCATTGAGTCTGTCCTTGTGTTTTGTGGCCAGTTCTCACCTTTCACCTTTCCTAAGCACCAACCAATATTTTAAAATATTGTGTATTTTCTCCTGAAAGTCAAAATAAAATTACCTCCGCTTCTCCTTGTTACTTTATTATGTTACAGTATTATGGATTGTTCAATTGAATTGATCAAAGCTTAGAATCTTGATATCATTCTAATGTTTCCATATTTTTTACATTTCTACCCCCCATTCATTCAATCATTTGCAAATTCTCATTTATTTTAACCTCTTCCACAGACATCGATTATATTCAGTGCATCAGGAATTCAAGTCCTTTTTACCTAGATTACTGAAATGACCTCCTAACTTGACTTTCACCATAGAGTTTTCTTGGATACATTTTCATAGAGCAGCCCTCTGATTTTCTCTGCCCACTCTCGAAGTGAATAGAGTGAATTACAAATTTCTTTGCAAATATGGTAAACCATCAGAGACTTATGCAGGGATGACATGGTGAGAATTATATTTTACATAGATAATTTCAGGAAAAACAATACAGAGAGATTTTATTGGGATTAGGGTAAGATGAAGAGAGATGTTAAGGAGAAGAAAATGTATGTAGGCAGGCATTTTTTCTGGTAGATCAGGAGGGAGATAATGAGTGTATGAACTCAGGAAATACATATGGAATGGAGAGATTTGTACTGATTTTGCTAGTGTTAAGGTCTATGAGAATATGCATTGTTCATTATAGGCTCCCTATACATATAGAACGATGCCCAAGAGAGAGAAGATACATGCATATAAATGTTCTATGAATAAAATAACTACATATGCTAAACAACCAAAAATGCCATGCATGATTAAGTATGGTATAGGACAGAAAAGGGCAGATTGTAAGCATAAAGTTTGAAGTTATATTTGAGTTGGAGGTGCTGTTTTATTATTTACTAGCCATGTGACTTTGGGAAAATAACTTGACATTCCTGAGCTTAACTACGTTTTTCTTTTTCATTTATAAATTAAATCAATAATGCAACTCCCTTAATAAGGTTGATGTGAAGACTAAAGAGGGTAATTATGCACTAAATATACCTAACAGTTTTTGGCTTTTAAGTGCTCAGTAACTATTGCTGCTTATTCTTGCTATTGTTAAATTTATGTGTATACACATCTATACATCTATATCTATTTGTCCACCCATCCATCCATCCATATGAAGAGTAGCAGTGTTTAGCACTCGATATGGAAATGCAATCAAAGAAGAAGGCCTCCAGACTAGGTAATACATGTTCTGTGTTAACTTGTCCCTGAAAGAGTTTTTGTGGAATAAAATAATTTTAGAAATTAAACATATTCAATATCTGCCCCTTTGTTTATACTTTTTTTTGTTTTATATTAGTATCTTTATAAATTATCCTGAGATGGAGCTGCTGTTTAATCAAATGAGATTTAAAACCTTTTTATACTGTTATGCCTTGGAACGTTTTGTGTGGGTAAAGAATCTCTAAAGACACTCTGCTAGGGATTAGAGAATAATGGTATAGGTAAACAGGCTTGAACAGCAAGGGCCAGAGGATTTGTACATTCCTGATCTGGGCCTTTGTGGGTCGTTTTACATAATATGAACACCTGCCTTTCTGCATTTTTAAAAACAAGAAGAAGAACAGTGAGATCAAAGTTCAAGCCAGGCAAATGGTCCATTTTGCTGGAGGGTGTCTGTCACATATGGACAGAGTTATTCATGATTTCCATTAATAATGAAAATATGAGTTTGGATAAATTTTAATAAATTACAAAAGTGTTATGTCATAGAATTAAAGGTTTGAGGACAATCTGCCCCAGATTTCAAGTTTGATTAGTTCATTATAACTTCCCTTTAAAGCATAAACTTATGTATATTTAATTAAAATTTTTTTCTGTGATCTCAAAGAATCCATACTGTAGTCTGTAAAGGAGTCATATGCTCACAATTATTATATCTATTATGATCAGAAGACTTGCCCTTTTAAGATAAGATTTAAACCATATTCTTTGAGTAATGATTTTATAAAAGAAAAACATAGTTGTTTTATTTATAGAAAACAAAATTACAAAGTAATATCAACTTATTTTGTAATAAAATTAGATAATTTTACAACTAATAAAATTATCCATGACAATGTGATTCATTCAGGTTGATATTCAAATGATTTAATGAAGTTATTATGGACAAAATCTCATGGACTAATCAAATAAAGCTTTGGATATAATGTGGAGTTAGCAATTATTCAAATAATTTCATTAGGTATCAAATGCTAGTTAAATGTGGTTTTAAAGTCAAAGGTCAATTTTACTTTAAGTGAAGAAGTTTTGGAAAAGCTAGAGAAGTAATTTTTGAGTTTTATATAAAAATGAAAGGTTAAATTAAAGGGCTTAAATACAAAGTCTATGAAAATCATATAATCTCTCAAAGAGTTAAGGAGGTTATTTTAATCAACTGCTTCAAGGAAAACTAATGGAGCATTCTGCATCTAAATCATCTAAATGCCCTGAAAAGCAGTATGTTCAAATTTAGGTATGAACTATCAATTTACCAGGGATGACATATGAAGATATTTTAAAGCAAGAGACAGCATGAGGAGATTTTATTCTTGATGCATTTTATGTTTGACTTACTATTTATTCTTGATTCATTTTGTGTTTGACTTACTAGTATGAATTATTTCAAAGAATCCAAATTTTGGAGAGATTGCTATGAGCTTTGGATATCTGAAGGGTGTTTGAAAAGTGTAGTGTCACATTATCAATTCCAAATTCTCATCAGCATGATAATAAGCTAATAGAGTGACAAAGTTTTATATGGTGTATTCTTGCTTGTCACTGAAGAGAAATTACTACACTAGGTGAGGAAATTATCCTCATGATGAACATAAGCTACAGGAATAAAGTATACTCTGTCAAAAATAATCACTATCAATGTTCTTGATAACCAGTAACAATCAGTACTAACAATAGTTATCCACCTTTGTGTTTATTTCTTTCTTTCTGAAGTTAAAAAATAATTCACAGACATGACTTCTCTACATCACTAATTTTTACTATACCCTTATGAGGTATATATTTATTAATGTTAAAGTATATTATTAACATTAACTATGCTGAACCACATTTATAAATATTCATTTAGGGAGAACTTAAAATAAAAGATCCTTACGGTAGACATTTAGACATATAAAGGATAGGTTAAAAGGGGAAAATGAGCAAGACTGAAGCAGCTTCTCATATCCATTAGTTGCTCAAATCAAAATTTAAAAAAAATTAAAAATGAATGAAGTGAATAGTTTCATGATTAAAATCCAGTTACATTTAAAGAATTGGTTTGGTTTTATGTCAAGCTAATTAAACTTGCTATTGAACTGATGTAGGAATATTGTTAAGATCTCTATATAACCCTCAAATGAGAAATTTCAATGAGAATTAAAAGTCAAGAAAAGAGTTTCTTCTTTTAAGGAACTCAGGGGAAATTAGAGTCCTTTAAATGTCTGTATTTTTCCTTTTGCTCTGACTGCTGGGAGTCCCAAGGAAATATTTATGTCTTGGCCACAATAATTATGAGACATTATGGCCTACACTATCTTGACCTCTTATTATGAAATGTCTTTTTATCTGGTGCTGTATTTATTTATTTACATATTTACCTTTTAAGCATAATTTTATATAGCAAGTCAAATAAATACCCTTTGGAATGAGATTGAGATAAAATATATTAGTAAAATAAAATAATTATTATATAAATATACATTTGCTATTTCATATTTTTTAATATATTGGGTGACAAGTGAAGAGGAACAAAACTTTAAAAGAAACCAAATTTATTTTACATTTAATTTTTCCACACATTGCTATATCACCAGGTAAAGATGCCAATACCCACTTCTTTATCACCATTCCTTTCAAAAACCAGGATCTATGATGACATTGTCAGCTACTGATAATAGTCACAGTTATCTTGTCCTGTCTCAAGTTCATTTATAAAATTTAGCTCTCCAGGTTCTAACCATAGATTATCCAATAAATTATGAGGAATGAAGTTTATTAAAAGAGGAAATATGAAAATAAGAAAAAACAATTACATACAAAAGCTAGTATATATATCCCAAAATTATTAGTATATATCCCAAAATTTCAGATCTAAAAAGAGACCTGGTAATTCTTAAACTTCCATAAGAAAAATTGGCAAGTGGCTCATTAACTAAATTTGAACAATAAGAAATGCAGAATGATTACATACTTATTTTTGTTGCTAATATTTATTTTTGTTATATCATATAGATGTTAATAAAGTGATTATAAAATGGAGGTTGATGAAGCAAATATATAAAAACTTTTGAGAAATTACAATATAATTAGAGTTTGAGAGAGAAGTTGAAAATCAAAGAGTATATCAAAGTGAATACAGTACATATTTATATTAGAATAGAGAAAGATTGAGTACTATTAGAGTTAAATAAGAGTTATCATCTACAAAATGGATTTACATTTTATTTATTTATTTTTAAAGATATATTTATTTATTTAAGAATGAGAGAGGGAGAGTGCAAGCAGGGCGAGGGTCAGAAGTAGAGGGAGACAAGCAGACTCCCCACTGAGCTGGGAGCCGATGCAGGGTTAGATCTCAGGATCCTGAGATCATGACCTGAGCTGAAATCAAGAGTCAGACGCTTAACCAATTGAGCCACCCAGGCTCTCCTGGATTTGTGTGTTTTTGTTTGTTTGTTTAAATTTATATTTGAGAGAGAGAGAGAGAGCAAGAGAGGGGGAAGGAGCAGAGGGAGAGGGAGAAGCAGACTTCCCGCTGAGCAGGCAGCCTGACATGGAGTTCCATCCCAGGACAGAGATCACGACCCAAGCCAAAGGTGGACGCTTAACTGACTGAGCCACCCAGGAGCCCCTGGATTTATGTTTTATAACATAACAACTCATATGTTGGTTATGAGGATGAAATGAGTTAATGTATTTTAAAACACTTGGAGCACTGCCACATAAAATTGTTCAATGGATATAAGCTACTTGAGGCCCTAAAAAAAGGATGTTCTTTTTAAAGTCTATTTTACTAAAATGGTTTAGTAATACTGTCTTCCTACCCATTATCATAACTTATTTGGAACAGTCTTTTTTGTTTTTTGTTTTTTTTGGAACAGTCTTATATGCACCTCTAGAGTCTAGATTTTAGCCTCCCGTAAAATTGTGCATTGTGGTCAATGAAAAGTAGCTGAACTTGATTGACTTGGGATGTGGGTAGGGGATCAAAATATTATTAATGGAAAGTTAGAATATTTTAAAATATATTTCTGGTTGGGACGCTTGGGTAGCTTCATCAGTTGAGCGTCCATCTCTTGATTTTGGCTTAGGTCATGATCTCAAGATCCTAGGATCAAGCCCTGCCATCAGGCTCCATGTTCAGCAGGGAGTCTGCCTGAGGATTCTCTCTCTCTCTCTCCCTCTGCCCCTCGCCCTGCTCATGCTCTCTCTCTAATGTAAATAAATAAATCTTTAAAAATATATTTATAAAGTTCTGGTTAATGAGAGGACAAAGAAGCTAACATCAAGTGAGTCCCAATAGCCAAATTGTGACAGTTTGCATATATATAACTAAGTTGAATCTGCAAAATCTCATATGATTCTAATACTCAGAATCAGAAAGTTTAATATGATGCATATGTGTATAATATACATATGTAATTTCCAAGCAAAAAGTAAAGTGACTCTAATAGGATATGTTTAAATTTTATTTTCTTTATTGGTAATAGGATTGTTACTATATGGATATCTTGAGTCTTCAATTAAATATGTATATATTTATAAAATATAGATTAGTACTTTTTTCCGTGAATATAATTAGGGGAGACTCCCCTGGCATTTATTTAACACTGTCCAATAAGTCTTAGAATCACATCATTTTAAGCAAATATGTCATATTCCAAAAGGTAAAGCCTATGTGAAAGCTATAGATTTAAAGTGTTATTGATATAACAAAAATAATGTTCAAATTATAAAAGAGGACACATCTGTTAAACAGGTCTCACATTTGAAAGGAGCAACCAAAATTAGATTGACTTATAACTCAGAAATGAACTCCAGATTAGGTAATATGAGGCTCCTTAGAAAGGATCATTTTAGAAGATCACAATAGAACTACACAGTGTAAAAGACATATCTGATGAATTTGTGGGTTATATATGATGAAACTGATGTATAAAGGTAAAAATATTTATATAACAAAAACTGAGTAAAGCATAAAAGTATACCTCAAGAATAAGTACAAGACAGTTTACTTATAAGTATGAATAAAAATTTTGTAATCAATTTGATAATTTGTAACTTTTGCCTAATTTTATGACATTTAAAATGTTTAACAGACTTATGTATTAGATTTGAATATTTAATTTGATTACATAGGTTTTGATAATTATTTAAATTTATTAAATGTATTAGTTTTATTTTTTCCCATGGCTGAAAAAAATAGTTTTAAAATACTAGTTGTATATTTAAATTTTTATATAAATAGTGGCTGATAGGTATAAAAGATTAATGATTTCAGCTTTAAAACGTATAAAGAGTGATGAACATTCCTCTACCTGCAAAAACCCTTTAAACATTAAACATTCTATAAACAATAAGTAGTGAGTACATTATCTATCTAGCTATGAAGCTAGACATAGAAAATCATAATGTAAAGGAAAGTTGCCACCAAGTTTTTAATCTTATCTTACCTTTGTATCCTTTCACTTCCTTTTAGAGGCTCCTTTTTTTCTTTCCAAGTTCCTAGCTCAATTTTCCTCCAATCACAAAAGTACCTTGACTCCTAGAATCCCATAATACCCATGCTCATATCCAAGTACACTAGAAAGCAAGTTGGTGGAGTCTTCATTCTCCTCTCTACCACCTATATTTATTTGCATCCCCCACCCCCCCCACCAAAGATCTTCTGGAAAAAAGACAGAGCTAAACCTAAAGGACTTAATTTTCTAATTTTATCAAATGGACATAATGGCATCTAGGTGATGGAGTAATTTTGAGGCAGAAGTGGCCTTCCCTATGTAAGTGACTGCTTCAACCTGGCACATTATGCGCTCTTATGTATATATATGGCCTTCAGAACACAGTTGAGTCAGGTGGGGTGGGGATGGGGAAAGGCAGGGTCATAAGATGCCACCAATGAATGCATATATATATTAACTCTTATGTTAAGTTAAAAATAAAGCAAATATTGCTCTAGTCTAAGTTCAGGACACTTGATATGGAATAAGTAAGATAGGGCTTTCCTTGCCTAGTCATTGATCTGTAACTGCTGGGGTGCCAATGTGCTCACTGCAGGTGGGGGTGAGTATCTGATCATTGTGAATGGTCTTTGCAGAAATTCTAGGATGGCACAGTCACACAGTCACATTGGATCTTCCAGTAAGTAGATTTCTGCTCTGAAGCATACAGAAAACTTTGCATATTTTGTCTCCACTGGTGATCTGGAGGAGAACAATTGATATATAAGCTATTATGAATTGGTGTACTTGTGTCAGATAGTATAGACCGAAGAGAAAGGTATAAGCCACTTTGTATTCATACATCATATTCTCTGGATTTGCTGTCTCTGTCCTTTTTTTTTTTTTTAATTTTATTCATCCATTCATAAGAGACAGAGAGAGAGAGGCAGAGGGAAAAGCAGGCTCCCTGCTGAGCAGGGAGCCCGATGCGGGACTCGATCCCAAGATCCTAGGATCATGACCCGAGCCGAAGGCAGACGCTTAACCATCTGAGCCACCCAGGTGCCCCATGGATTTGTTGTCTCTGTCTTGAAAAGACTACTCTACAGAGGAGCCATTAGGAGGGCTGTTTGTTTATTAGGTTACTCTTTCAATGTGCATGATGAAAAGTATTAGGTTCTGTGTTACACCACATAATATTTTCTAAAATAAAAGGAGTATATTCAGGTTACTATCTTGGTATGTTTGGTGTATGTAGAGTCCTGCCTGAACTCCTTAGCCAAATTTATTTTAAAAGATAATATTTAGGGGTGCCTGGGTGGCTCAGTCGTTAAGCGTCTGCCTTCGGCTCAGGTCATGATCCCAGGGTCCTGGGATCAAGCCCCGCATCGGGCTCCCTGCTTGGCGGGAAGCCTGCTTCTCCCTCTCCCACTCCCCCTGCTTGTGTTCCCTCTCTCGCTGTGTCTCTCTCTGTCAAATAAATAAATAAAATCTTAAAAAAAAAAAAGATAATATTTAGATTTTTCTGGGACCTAGCTCTGAATCCATTATCATTCCTTTATTCTTTCCTTTTTCCTTCACACTCCTATAATAGGATGTCTGGATTCTGGGCTAATTAGAAATAATACATGATGAAGATTATATAGAGAAAAATCAATTATTTCATTCTTCAGGATGTAATTTTAAATTAAAAATCATTTTGTGATAAATTATATACCCAATATAAGTAACATTTAAATTGTTAACACAAAGATTCCTACCCTCCTATTTTTTAGATATTGTAATCCTCAAGAATTTATATTCAAGTAGGATTCTTTACTGAGGAATGATACTGTTTGTTTTTTGTTTTTTTTTTTTTTTACTCAGTAGCCTATCCTCAATTTGGTGTAAGTCTTCATCATAAGTTAAATAATTTCACAAGTTTTAAGAACTCAATACACATAGTTAATTAGATAAATGATCTATTTTAGAAAATATAGATTCTAGTATATATGTTTGATTATATGTATGTATCTTTTTTCTAATTAAAAAATTGGGGCATCTGAGTGAAAAATTACAGTTGGAATCTGAAACATTAGCATTTCAGAGGCATTTCTTTAGTTTCCTGACTAAGCAGAATTTTTAGAATATATGATCTTATGCCCAAAAGAATCTATAGCAAATTTTGACTACAATAAACAGTAGAAAGGTAAAAGCAGATAAGCAGATGTTTTAAAATGTGGAGGAAAAGAATTCATGAATAGTATTTTTAACCTCCCAGATTAGTATGTTGGGTTTATTTGAAGAGGACAAACATTTCAGAGAGTTTCAAAGTACCTTGGAAAGGAACACATTGTTTATATAGTTCTAATCTTTACCAAGATTTTACCACTATATTAAAATTTGGGGTCTTAATTAAGCTTTTGCCAAACTGTAAAATTATATGTATACATAATATATACAGATACATGAAGAAAATATATACTTTACTCACAGGCAAATTGAAGTATGGCTTCTCTACTAAGAATACTTCCAAAAGTATTGGCTGCTAAACACTGATAATGACCAGAATCCTTTGCTTCACTTGGATTGCTTATAATGAAGGTCCCGTCTATCAAACTGTAGCGATAATCACTTTCCAAATCTATTTCTGTTCCATTTCGAAGCCATCTTTGGAAAAATCAGAAGACAAATATGTAAAAATTACTTGAGGTATTATAATACTCCCTGGGAATGTCAGAATCTCATTGAAGGGAATTTTTAGACTTGAGAAAAATGATTAGCAGTGAACTTTTACCTGTAACTGGAAACTGGGTTGCCACGAGCTTCACAATTCAATGCTACTTTCTTTTCATCAGAATCAGTCGGGAAAATTATATCATCTGGTTCTTGTACAAACACTGGCCCATAGTCCACACTTTCTGTAAGGACCAAAAAGGACACACTTTAAAATTTCTAAAAATATCGAAACTTTTTCTCCATTATTTTCATATTTAAAATTTTTCTTTTTCCTTTTACTCAACAGGCATATTACCAAAAGAAAGTAACAACAAGCAAATTACTTTATTTCAGTAAATTAGAGACCTACCCAGAATTTTTTAATTGACTAAGATTTCTTTTAAAAATATGAAAAAAACAAATATCTCAAACGTTGGTGTTGTACATCCTCTGCCTGCCACTCCCTCTACTTGTGCTCTCTTTCCATCAAATAAATAAACAAAATCTTAAAAAAACCCCTAAAAGTTAGTAAAACTCTTAGAATGTTAAAAATAATATACAATAAATAAAAAGTCATGAATTACTATTGTGTTGCTACTTGGGAACTACAGATATGAAAACATTGGTCCTCATGTATTCTCTGTCCATTCATTTCTTCACTCATTTAATCAAGCACTATTTATTCTTAAAAATGCTAGAGTGTAAAGGATAAATTATGTAATGCAAATAAATATATTCTCATAGAATAAAAGAGACATGTCCTTAAAAAAGTCAAATAACTGAATAAAAATATCAAAACTGCATAAAATTAAGTGTTCATCAGCAGGTAAACAATGTAAATAAGGAGATCAGAAGAGAAAGAAGCAAGAGGGAAGAACACCTAAACTTATTAAGTACCTACTATATGCCAGATATTAGATTTTACCTCATTTAGTTCGTTAATATTCAGAGAAATCCTATGATAAAGGTAATTTTAAACTAATGAAAATTTTATAGAAAAGTAGAAATAAAATTGGGCCTCAGATGACAGGCTTGAGCTTGAAGAGTTTTAGGATAATTCTGCGGGAGTTTTAGGATAATTCTGCTGGAGAAATTATGAGTAAATGTGCTGGGGGCAGTATTAGTCTTATTAGCTTGTAGTAGTGCAAGAATTCACAGAATTATATGCGTATCTAGCTTCCTTAGCATCTTGAATTGTGAATTTAGAAGCAAGTAAAATTTTTTCCTTTATTTTTATTGATCATGAATTTGATTATATAGTAACCTTAGATAAAGATTCTCAACCTTGGCACAAATGCATTTTGGGATATTCTTTGTAGTGAGGATTGTCCTGTGAATTGTAAAATGTTTATAATCATCTGTGGCCCCTACCTACTCGATGCCAACAGCACACCTTCCCAAAGTGTATAATCAAAAATGTCTCCAGAGATTCTTGAATGTCCCCTGGGTCAAAATTGTCCTCATTTAAAACCACTGTCTTAGAAAAATGAAGAGGAAAGATTTTAGGAAAGACATATTTCTAATGCCTCTACTAAACAGTTGGAGATTCACATTCTTTGTAGATAACCACAAGAAAATATCAGGAAAGAAATAGAAGAACAAATGTCCCAGGAAACTCAAGCTTTAACAAATTATTACTGAAAAAGATATACACCTCCATATTTAGAATAATGGGTTTAGAGTACATTTATATGTTTTCTTTAAATATATATTCATTTTCTTTTGGGCAAAGAAAAACAGAAGTGTTCACGGCACTCCAAATATTCATCCAATAAAACTGAGCACTCACAAAGCAGGTACTGACAAGTATTCTGTTTGAGTACTGGATAACCTAACTGAAGTTCTTTTTTTAAGCTACAAATAATAAAATATTACATGAAAATAACTGAAATGTGTTTCTCTATACCAAATGATGTTGCTATCACAAACTTTTACTCAAAAAATGAAAAACAAGTAATATAATAAAAATAACTAGAGAAAATTATCAAAATATTCTATTTGTTGTTGCATCATAATGCATTTATAAAAATGTGCATCATAATGCACATGAAACCTCCTTATACTCTCAGGTACAGTTAAACTGCATGATGGAGTCATGAAAATATATCTCTTCTAGTCTTTACACATTATAACTATGATCATTTAAATCAATATTATAAATACCTATAATGCATAAAAATAACATTTAATAAATATATTTTATATTTTTATATGTTTCAAAACTCTTGAGCTTTAGAGTCAGACATACTTGGGTTCAAATTCTAGTACCATCATTTTCTAGCCTTTTTATTTTTTTTATACTTTTTTTACTTTTATCCTTTGTACTGCATTTATTAATTGTGATTGATAATGTCTCCTGACCATATTATTATGAGGATTGATTGATATCAACATGTGTAAACATACTTAGTATACTTAGTATATCACAAGTACTCTATAAATTATAATTAATAATCATAACAATAACAACAACTAACATATACTTGTGGTATAATTACTACATTATAGACACTACACTTAATTTTTTATATGCAATGTATCATGTAACACTCACAACAGCCATGTGACTAGAATTAATCTCCCCATTGTATAGATGACAAAACTGAGGCTGAAATTAATGAACTAAATGTATATAGCAAATACATGGCAAACCTGGGATACAAATACAAGGCTGTTGGAATCTAGAATCTGATTCCCACTGCCACTACTATGACTATTACAACTTTGTTATAACATAACTTTGTTATAACATTAAAGCACTTTAATATATATTATTTAATTCTCTGAGCTGAGCATTATAATTATTTTTAATTCAAAGATGAAAACTCTGAGGTTCTGAGAGGAAACTTCTGTAAAATTAGCAACATAGTAAACAGTTGATTTTAACTAAAGATCTATGGTTCTAAATCTTTTGTTCTGAAAATTGTCAGAACAGGACAAGAGAAATAAAGGTTGTCAGGCTGGGAAAAGCTAAATTACATACTGAAAAAATAAGAAACTGGCCTGAACAACATTTATTCTGTTGTGACTTCTCATCCTCTGTTCGATATCTCTTTATTGTTCAATTGTTATTTCCAAAAGCATTTTAGCAAGCAATCGTCCTCTCTCTCTCTCTCTCTCTCTCTCTCATTTTTCTCTTAGAAATAAAGTCCACTGTAAGGGGTTGAAGAGCATGTCTATGTAGAGCTTCCGGGTCCCCAGCAAAGGGTAATCAAGGATGATTCTAGCTCTAAAGAGATTCATTTTTAAGGTTCCATACCAAGAATGTATTATTATAGGTAAACTCAGACAGATTGAGTCACTCTCCTGCAGTCATACACTACATCTATTGGTGAAGACAATGAGTTACTTTAAGCAATGTCCTTATATTTTGCAATTTTTAACTTGATGGAATCTGTAACTTGCGGAGATGGACTTCAAAACCATATGATAATCATCACAAAGATCTTGATAACCAGTAAGTCAAAATCTTTATTTAACAAGGTAGAAATCTTTGAGATATTTGTGTAACAGGCAGATGCCATCACACACAATGTTAATTTCTCATAGGAGTAATGTTTTTGAGTGATTTTTTTTCTTAAAATCAGCCTTTTTTATGAACAGACTACAACATACCTATAGTTGGCTAAACCTATAATACTAATGGTTGTTGTCTGTGAAATATCAGATTCATACCTCCAGAAAGTCCTTCCTCAGAAGAGAATTGTTTCAATTTAAAAGTGATCTGTTGATTATCTCCTACAAAGAATGATGAAATTAACATATTTTCTCTCACTTTCCCCAAGTTTACTCTATACATTTTCTGTTTTGCTTCATGGTTCAGAATATCTGTTTGCTGTCTTTACAACTGAAAGACAACTTGGCTAGGTATCAAATTAGGTGTTCAGTATTAATTTCATTAAAGCTTATAGATATTTTTTCCATTCTCTGATCACATTTAACATTATCCATGGTAATGGGTCCAGCCTGCCTTCCCTCACTCCTCACTCCTAAATGACTGGATTTTTTGTTGTTGTTGTTGTTCTGTTAATCACCATACATGACATCATTAGTTTTTGATGTAGTGTTCCATGATTCATTGTTTGCATATAACACCCAGTGCTCCATGCAGAACATGCCCTCCTTAATACCCATCACCAGGCTAACCCATCTCCCCACCCGCCTCCCCTCTAGAACCCTCAGTTTGTTTTTCAGAGTCCAGAGTCTCTCGTGGTTTGTCTCCCCCTCCGATTTCCCCCCCTTCATTCTTCCCCTCCTGCTATCTTCTAAATGACTGGATTTTATACCTGGATTTCTGTAAGGTGCTTTCCTCATTCTGAATTTCAAGATCTTTCTGGATATGTCTTGGTGTTAAACATTTTGTATAACTGGTAAGTTCATGGCTTTTTATTTGTTTATTTTTAGATTTATTTATTTATTTTAGAGAGAGGGTGGGAAGAAGGGCTGAGGGAGAGGGAGAGAGAGAATCTCAAGCAGACTCTCTGCTGAGTGTGGAGCCCATCACAGGGTTTGTTCTCACAACCCCGAGATCATGACCTAAGCTGAAATCAAGAGTTAGGTGCTTAATGAGCCACCCACGTAACCCAAGACTTTCCTTTTCAGGAAGATTTCTTCTTTATTTGCTCAGTTTTCCTCGTACCAATTAGGCATATCTTCAATATTTTTTTTTAAGTCTTCTCTATCATCTCTATAACAGCTTTTATATTTTTATTCTTTTTCTCATTTGTTTGACTTTGACAAATATGAGCGCTACATTCTTATCTTTTCAGTTGCTTCTATATTACCACTAATGAAGTTTTCAATTCCTTAATGGTTGTATTTTCCCTTCCATTTGTTTCCTGATTTCTAAAAGTTACTTCTTAACACATTCTATCATCGTATTTAGTTTGATTTCACATATTTGTTGTTTAAACTATTCTTAGCACTGTTATTGTTAGTCATTCCCTTAGGGGGAAGACAGTTGCCCCTGAAGATACTTTCTCAGGTTATGGTGAGGCCCACATTTGAGGAACTGAAATCTCTTGTTTGACCAAACGCCAACATGAAACTGAGGCCTACTACCAACGGTATGAGTGAATTTTTAAGTGGATATTCCCTCAGTTAAGATTTCAAATGAGAATGCAGCTACAATAACAGCTTGGTTGAAATCTCATGAGAGACCTTATGCCAGAACTACCCAGCTAAGCTACTCCCAGATTCCAGACCAACAGTTTCTGTGAGAAAATGAAAAGGTGTTTTAAGTTGCTAAGTTTTAAGATATATTTTACACAGGAATAGACAATTAATATATTGCTTTTTCTCTTCCTCTATTACTTATGAGAAAATGTATTTAAGATAAACAGTAACTATGAGAACTGAAATTTCCAGAAAAACTATAAGAGTATCATTTACAAATAATGATTCTTGGAAAAACAAAAAATGCTTAATTTAAGTTTCATTGGAATGCTATCCTGGAGCCATACACTTTTAAAATCAGAATATATTTCCCGGGGCGCCTGGGTGGCTCAGTTGTTAAGCGTCTGCCTTTGGCTCAGGTCATGATTCCAGGTCCTGGGATCGAGCCCCGCATTGGGCTCCCTGCTCCGCGGGAAGCCTGCTTCTCCCTCTCCCACTTCCCCTGCTTGTGTTCCCTATCTCGCTGTGTTTCTCTCTCTGTCAAATAAATAAATAAAGTCTTTAAAAATAAATAAATAAATAAATAAATAAATAAATAAATAAATAAATAAATAAATAAAATCAGAATATATTTCCCTTCATTTCAAGCATTCTTTCTAATAATCTCTGGATATTTATCCAGTCTTAGCTTGATCACTTCCAGTAATGCATGAAGTCTTTACAAATTGCTGTTTTATTGTTGGAATTATCTTAAAATAAAGTTCATATTGAAATAAAAAGTAAATTTATATCCTACATGAAGAGAACTTTTTACTGAATTATGCTCTAGAATACATATATTTTACTCAAGATTTTCCTATACTTCAATTGATTAGCACATCAATAATAACTTTCTTAGTTTACAGAAATTTCCATTAAAATTAGAATATGAAGGCTCCTTAAGAGTACCTATGTTCTGCTGATACAATAGTATGGAGACATTATAATGTCTCCCTAGATTCTAAACTTGCCCTTTAGATTGAAATCCTCTTTTAAACAATTGCTTCTGTGTTCATTTTTCTCAAAGGTTAGGTCCAATGCCAGACCCATCCCTCTCTACCTGCTAGTTAGCTCTAATTTATGGCCTTGTCTAGTTTATTCATGTAATGTGACCTAAGTGTATCAGTAATATAATCTAGAAGAAATATCAGCCTATCATGTCAAGCATAATTACAAAAAAGGCACTTTAAATGATCATTAATATATATTTTTAAAATTTTTATTGTTATGTTAATCACCATGCATTACATCATTAGTTTTTGATGTAGTGTTCCATGATTCATTGTTTGTGCATAACACCCAGTGCTCCATGCAGAATGTGCCCTCTTTAAACCCATCACCAGGCTAACCCATCCTTCCACCCCCCTCCCCTCTAGAACCCTCAGTTTGTTTTTCAGAGTCCATTGTCTCTCATGGTTCGTCTCCCCCTCCGATATACCCCCTTTCATTCATCCCCTCCTGCTATCTTCTTTTTTTTTTTTCTTAACATATATTGCATTATTTGTTTCAGAGGTACAGATCTGTGATTCAACAGTCTTGCACAATTCACAGTGCTCACCATAGCACATACCCTCCCCAGTGTCTATCACCCAGCCACCCCATCCCTCTCACCCCACCCCCCACTCCAGCAACCCTCAGTTTGTTTCCTACAATTAAGAATTCCTCACATAAGTGAGGTGATATGATACATGTCTTTCTCTGATTGACTTATTTCGCTCAGCATAACACCCTCCAGTTCCATCCACATCATTGCAAATGGCAAGATCTCATTCCTTTTGATGTCTGCATAATATTCCATTGTATATATATACCACATCTTCTTTATCCAGTCTTCTGTCAATGGACATCTTGGCTCTTTTCACAGTTTGGCTATTGTGGACATTGCTGCAATAAACATCGGGTGCATGTACCCCTTCAGATCCTACATTTGTATCTTTGGGGTAAATACCCAGTAGTGCAATTGCTGGATCGTATGGTAGCTCTATTTTCAACTTTTAAGGAAGGGCAAAAAGGAACTATTGGGACTTCATCAAGATAAAAAGCTTTTGCACAGCAAAAGAAACAGTCAACAAAACCAAAAGACAACTGACAGAATGGGAGAAGATATTTGCAAATGTCCTATTAGATAAAGGGCTAGTATCCAAAATCTATTAAGAACTTATCAAACTCAACACCCAAAGAACAAAGAATCCAGTCAAGAAATGGGCAGAAGACATGAACAGACATTTTTCCAAAGAAGACATCCAAATGGCCAACAGACACATGAAAAAGTGCTCAACATCGCTCAGCATCAGGGAAATCCAAATCAAAACCTCAATGAGATACCACCTCACACCAGTCAGAATGGCTAAAATTAACAAGTCAGGAAATGACAGACGTTGGCGGGGCTGTGGAGAAAGGGGAACCCTCCTACACTTTTGGTGGGAATGCAAGCTGGTGCAGCCACTCTGGAAAACAGTATGGAGGTTCCTCAAAAAGTTGAAGATCAATAATATATTTTATATGATAATTTCCAGAAGTTTTTAATTGTTTTATTAGAAATTGCATTTTATGATGACATTCACAGTTACAATGTGAGAAAAACTTTTCATACCATGTGAGCATCTAAAATGAATCCTTAAAGAAAATATCCAAACCTTCCTTTAACCTTAAATTTCTTTTCAGTTTAAAATTGTTTCTTTATAAAAGTTAAACAAGTGTAAACTGTCATTACAAACTTTCAAGGGTTCCTAAGAATTGGAGAGCATTATTTATTAAAAAACATTGTGATGAATGTTTCATGGGTCAGTGGCATTATGCTGTGCACATAATATAGAGTCTAATAGTTTTTTTTCATCATTTTCTAATGTAGCTATATAAGAAAGGTCAAATGATTCAGAGATGCTATCACTTATGAGAATGATCAAAATGTACCAACCCCATATAAACTTTAAAAGAAGCCAAACCACTAGGTCACCATGTCAACAGAGGGTATACATTGTTTTTTTCTACCTCTTTATTTGTAATCCAGAATACAAAGTTTAGATAAACAATATTCAGGCAAATATTCTATAATGATATATAAATTCATCCTAAATTCAGATTTTAAGTTCCTCATCTGTCTCCTTATTCAACAACATTTCTTAAGTTCTTAGTAAGTCGGCACTGCTCTTACGCTGAGAGTGGATAAAGAAGAGTATATAAGATGGTCTTTGCTCAAATGACATATAGTTCAGTTGGAGAGAATAGCATATTAGTGCAAAACAATAACAACAGCTCTAAAAATTAACAATACAATAAAGAATAAGGTCTTAAAGTTTCAATGAGTGGTCATTAAATTCTAAGGTTTTATTAGGATGTATTTGTCTATTTTTAAGCTGAGAGAAACTGGAGTGATCTGATTTTATACAGGAGTATATCATCCAACTGAAATATGTTTTCCCCTTCCAGAGGGAATTCTTATTCTTATAAAAGATCATTTAAATTTTGTATCTGGTCCTCCAAAATAATTTATCAGCAAAGGTTGTTTTGAAGAAACAACAGAAAATTGTCAACACAGAGATACTTTGAGTTATGATGCCATTGCCCATGCGCCAAATCAAATCTGGAAATAAGTCATGTCAACACTGAAATTCATTCAAAGGTACTGAGTATATGAGACAGCAAAGTTGGTAAATTCCAGGAATCTTTCACATGTCAGAAGCTAGTGGTAGAAACTCCAAAGGCTGGGCAGACTCAGAGTGTTATGTAAATTACAGGTTGTTTATATCATTGGTAAAACATCCAAAATTCTATGCTTAATCTTAGTAAAAATTAATCCACTTCAACTGCTTGTAAGAATCACCATTTTTCCACCTGATGTAGCATTTGTAGTCTCTGAATCTCAGGAGTGGACTTCCCTAGTAAGTCTAAAGTTTCTTGTCAGCATTTCTCCTAATCCAGACTGCCTCTCTGTTCAAGAGAGATAAAATATTTTAAACTAACCATCTAATCACAAATAGAAGAATGAAATGGTCTCTACACTTAAGTTTACTCCTAGTAAAAACCACCACCACAACAACACAAGGAAATGAAGTCAAGGACCAATTCATTGGCTGTTCATTTATAAAGGGAGAAACAGATGACGTGTTAGCAGTAGTTAATAATCCTTGTCCATATCACAAATCCAAAAACAGTGCATATTCTGTAGGTATTTGAGGTACTGACTCATAAGGGCTTTCAATTAACCTATATTACCGTGAGAATTTCCAATTTAAACTTTAGTCAATTTTTTAAATCAATTAAATGGCACTCATATTCAAACAACTACTTTAATTATTAACAACACAGTTTCTTTTAAAACTAGATAATACTTTTTGTTGGGTGGAACATTTGCAGATGAAATTTGAAGTGAGGATAAACATTACCTAAAATAATAATATCAAGTTGAAAGCAAAATAATTCTGAGGACTTAACTCGACTCCAATGAACAATATTTTCCCTGCTCCATTTCTCTTTTTTGCTTCATGAGTTTAGCTCAAAATTTTTTTATTCATTAACTGTCTCCACTTCCTCACCTGAATCAAGTGTTAGTGTCTGACTATTCTACTCTTCTTGAAGTCTTCTCTTGGTCTGGCTTGCACCTGCTGTTGGAAGTTGGCTACCATATTGCCAGCTACTCTAAGGAAGAGTATCACTGAGAATGGCCTTTGGCCAACAGTCCATGAATAATTACAGCATTCAGTCCAACAATTCTCAGGAATTCAATTCTACCAACAACATATGAGTGTGTTTATAAGTGGACCCATACCATTTGAGTGTTGGGATGAGACTTCAGTCCCACTTTGTGAAAGACACAAGACCCATTTAGTCACAATGGGTTCCTGTCTCATAGAAACTGTGAGATAATAAACATATAACCTTTGTTAATTTTGTTGATGTCCTCACCATACTTCTACATTTTCAACAGAGGATTCTTCTCACAATATCATAATTTTAAGGTTGTCTTCCTAAGATTCACCTATTTTATTTATTTTATTTTATTATGTTATGTTAATCACCATACATTACATCATCAGTTTATGATGTAGTGTTCCATGATTCATTGTTTGCATATAACACCCCGTGCTTCATTCAGTACGTGCCCTCTTTAATACCCATCACCAGGCTAACCCATCCCCCACCCCCATTCCCTCTAGAACCCTCAGTTTGTTTTTCAGAGTCCATAGTCTCTCATGGTTCGTCTCCCCCTTCGATTTCCCCCCTTTCATTTTCCCCTACCTGCAATGCTCTTCTTTTTTTTTTTTTTAACATATAATGTATTATTTGTTTCAGAGGTACAGGTCTGTGATTCAACAGTCTTTTTTTTTTAAGATTTTATTTATTTATTTGAGAGAGAGAGAGAATGAGAGACAGAGAGCACGAGAGGGAAGAGGGTCAGAGGGAGAAGCAGACCCCCCGCTGAGCAGGGAGCTCGACGTGGGACTAGATCCCAGGACTCCAGGATCATGACCTGAGCCGAAGGCAGTGGCTTAACCAACTGAGCCACCCAGGCGCCCTGTGATTCAACAGTATTCACATACTGTCCCCAGTGTCTATCACCCAGCCACCCCATCCATCCCACCCCCCACCATTCCAGCAACCCTCAGTTTGTTTCCTGAGAGTAAGAATTACTCATATCAGTGAGACCATATGATACATGTCTTTCTCTGATTGACTTATTTTGCTCGCATAATACCCTCCAGTTCCATCCATGTCATGGCAAATGGCAAGATTTCATTCCTTATGATGGCTGCATAATATTCCATTGCATATATATACCACATCTTCTTTATCCAGTCATCTGTCGATGGACATCTTGGCTCTTTCCACAGTTTGGCTATTGTGGACATTGCTGCTATAAACATTGGGGTGCACGTACCCCTTCGGATCCCTACATTTGTATCTTTGGGGTAAATACCCAGTATTGCAAATGCTGGGTCATATGATAGCTCTATTTTCAACTTTTTGAGGAAACGCCATACTGTTTCCCAGAGTGGTTGCACCAGCTTGCATTCACACCAACAGTGTAGGAGGGCTCCTATTTCTCCACATCCCCACCAACATCTGTCATTTCCTGACTTGTTAATTTTGCCATTCTCACTGGTGTGAGGTGGTATCTCATTGAGGTTTTGATTTGGATTTCCCTGATGCTGAGCGATGTTGAGCACTTTTTCATGTGTCTGTTGGCCATTTGGATGTCTTCTTTGGAAAAATGTCTGTTCATGTCTTCTGACCATTTCTTGATTGGATCATTTGTTCTTTGTTGAGTTTGATAAGTTCTTTATAGATTTTGGATACTAGCCCTTTATCTGATATGTCATTTGCAAATATCTTCTCCCATTCTGTCGGTTGTTTTTTGGTTTTGTTGACTGTTTCTTTTGCTGTGCAAAAGCATTTTATCTTGATGAAGTTGCAATAGTTCATTTTTGCCCTTGCTTCCCTTGCCTTTGGCGAGGTTTCTAGGAAGAAGTGCTGCGGCTGAATTCGAAGAGGTTGCTGCCTGTGTTCTCCTTTAGGATTTTGTTGGACACCTGTCTCACATTGAGGTCTTTCAACCATTTGGAGTCTATTTTTGTGTGTGGTGTAAGGAAATGGTCCAGTTTCATTCTTCTGCATGTGGCTGTCCAATTTTCCCAACACCATTTGTTGAAGAGACTGTCTTTCTTCCATTGGACATTCTTTCTTGCTTTGTTGAAGATTAGTTGACCATAGAGTTGAGGGTCCATTTCTGGGCTCTCTATTCTGTTCCATTGATCTATGTGTCCGTTTTTGTGCCAGTACCATACTGCCTGGATGATAACAGCTTTGTATTAGAGCTTGAAGTCCGGAATTGTGATGCCACCAGCTTTGCTTTTCTTTTTCAACATTCCTCTGACTATTTGGGGTCTTTTCTTGTTCCATACAAATTTTGTTCCATTTCTTTGAAAAAAGTGGATGGTATTTTGATAGGGATTGCATTAAATGTGTAGATTGTTTTAGGTAGCATTGACATCTTCACAATATACGTTCTTCCAATCTATGAGCATGGAAGATTTTTCCATTTCTTTGTGTCTTCCCCAATTTCTTTTCTTAGTATTTTTATTTTATAGTTTTCTGAGTATAGATTATTTGCTTCTTTGGCTAGATTTATGCCTAGGTATCTTATGGTTTTGCGTGCCATTGTAAATGGGATCGACTCCTTAATTTCTCTTTCTTCTGTCTTGTTGTTCGTGTATAGGAATGCCACTGATTTCTGTGCATTGATTTTATATCTTGCCACTTTACTGAATTCCTGTATGAGTTCTAGCACTTTTGGGTGGAGTCTTTTGGGTTTTCCACATAAAGTGTCATATCATCCACAAAGAGTGAGAGTTTGACTTCTTCTTTGCCGATTTGGATGTGTTTTATTTCTTTTTGTTTTCTGATTGCTGTGGCTAGGACTTCTAGTATCATGTTGACTAGCAGTGGTGATAGTGGACATCCCTGCTGTGTTCCTGACCTTAGGGGGAAAGCTCTCAGTTTTTCCCCATTGAGAATGATATTTGCTGTGGGTTTTTCATGGATGGCTCTTATGATATTGAGGTACCCTCTATGCCTATACTCTGAAGAGTTTTGATCAAGAAAGGATGCTGTACTTTGTCAAATGCTTTTTCTGCATCTATTGAGAGGATCATATGATTCTTGTTCTTTCTTTTGTTAATGTATTGTATCACATTGATTGTTTTGCAGATGTTGAACCAACCTTGCAGCCCAGGGATAAATCCCACTTGGTCATGGTGAATAATCCTTTTAATGTACTGTTGGATCCTATTGGCTAGTATTTTGGTGAGAATTTTTGCATCCATGTTCATCAACGATATTGGTCTGTAATTCCCCTTTTTGATGGGGTCTTTGTCTGGTTTGGGGATCAAGGTAATAGTGGCCTCATAAAACGAGTTTGGAAGTTTTTCTTCCATTTCTATTTTTTGGAACAGTTTCAGAAGGATAGGTATTAATTCTTCTTGAAATGTTTGGTAGAATTCCCCTGGGAAGCCATCTGGCCCTGGGCTTTTGTTTTTTGGGAGATTTTTGATGACTGCTTCAATTTCCTTAGTGGTTATAGGTCTGTTCAGGTTTTCTATTTCATCCTGGTTCAGTTTTGGTAGTTGATACATCTCTAGGAATGCTTCCATTTCTTCCAGGTTATCTAATTTGCTGGCATACAGTTGCTCATAATATGTTCTTATAATGGTTTGTATTTCTTTGGTGTTGGTTGTGATCTCTCCTCTTTCGTTCATGATTTTATTTATTTGGGTCCTTTCTCTTTTATTTTTGATAAGTCTGGCCAGGGGTTTATCAATCTTGTTAATTCTTTCAAAGAACCAGCTCCTAGTTTTGTTGATCTGTTCTACTGTTCTTTTAGTTTCTATTTCATTGATTTCTGCTCTGATCTTTATTATTTCTCTTCTCCTGCTGGGTTTAGGCTTTATTTGCTTGCTTTCTCCAGCTCCTTAGGTGTAGGGTGAGGTTGTGTACTTGAGACCTTTCTTGTTTCTGGAGAAAGGCTTGTATTGCTGTATACTTTCCTCTTAGGACTGCCTTTTCTGCATCCCAAAGATTTTGAATAGTTGTGTTTTCATTTTCATTGGTTTCCATGAATTGTTTTAATTCTTCTTTAATTTCCTGGTTGACCCATTCATTCTTTAGTAGGATGCTCTTTAGCCTCCATGTATTTGAGTTCTTTCTGACTTTCCTCTTGTGATTGAGTTCTGGTTTCAAAGCATTGTGGTCTGAAAATAGGCAGGGAATGATTCCAATCTTTTGGTACCAGTTGAGACCTGATTTGTGACTTAGGATGTGATCTATTCTGGAGAATATTCCATGAGCACTAGAGAAGAATGTGTATTCTGTTGCTTTGGGATGGAATGTTCTGAATATATCTGTGAAGTCCATTTGGTCCAGTGTGTCATTTAAAGTCTTTATTTCCTTGTTGATCTTTTGCTTAGATGCTGTGTCCATTTCAGTGAGGGGCGTGTTAAATTCCCCCACTATTATTGTATTATTGTCAATGTGTTTCTTTGCTTTTATTATTACTTGGCTTATATAAGTGGCTGCTCCCATGTTAGGGGCATAGATATTTACAATTGTTAGATCTTCTTGTTGGATAGACCCTTTAAGTAGGATATAGTGTCCTTCCTCATCTGTTATTACAGTCTTTGGTTAAAAATATAATTTTAGGGTTTATATGATGAAGGGATGGAATATGACTGTAAAGATGAAATTTATAAAAGATTTTATAAAAGGAACTGATAAGAGAGGAAGTTGGTTGAAAAAAAGAAAGAAGAGGAATTAAAAAAAAATGGGGGGGAGAATGTGATCAGGCAGGAAACTAGAACAAAGCCATACACTAGAGATTTAGGGTATATTTTGGTCTGTTAGAAGAAACTGTATCCCAAAATTTTAAAGAGAGAACATCTTATATATATATGCCAAAAATAAGGTTAACTACTATGAAGGGATAGAATATGACTATAAAAATGTAGAATAAAAGATTTTGTAAAAAAGGGATTAATAAGATGTTGGCTGGAAAAGGGAAAAAGAAAAATTCAGAAAAAAAAAGAAAATTAAAAAAATTAACTTTGAAAGACTAAAGAGTCATGGGGAAAAAGCCATGAATTCTATGTGCTGTATTCCTCTAGTGCTGGAGTTCTGCCGTTCTCATTGATTGGTAAACTTGGTCTTGGCGGGCTCTTTTCACTGATCTTCTGGGGGAGGGGCCTGTTGCGATGGTTCCCAAATGTTTTTCTTGGAGGCGGAATTGCCCTGCCCCTGCTGGGGGCGGGGCTAAATAAGCAGCTCACATTTGCTCTTGGTAGCTTTTGTTCCCTGCAAGCTTTCTGTACAGCTTTGAAGGACAAGAGTGAAAATGGCAGACTCCCAATCTCCGCCCTGGAGGAGCCAACAATTTAGGGACCCACTCCTCCATGCGCCCCTAGAGAAAAGCAGTCAATCACTCCCATCTCCCGGGTCTCTGGCAGCACTCCATGCTCACCCAGCCTGTGACTGAGCATTTCTGTCTCTGGCACACGACCCCGTGTGGAGTCTCCAAACCAGTAGATTCCTGTGGTGCACTCCTGCGTCACTCCTCCCTGGGGAGGAAGGTGAGTCTCCCTGGATCTGCTGCTTGTTGGGTCCCTGCTGGAAGAGTAGTGGCCCGACTGCAATGCGGATCACAGTCTGTGGCAGCCCCGAGCTGAGAGTCCACTCCTTGGCTCCCTCTCTGCAGCCAGCTTCCTTGCTCTGATACCTGGGAGCTCTGCTGCACTCAGACACCCCGGTCTTCCTGTGACCCCGAGGGTCCTGAGACCACTCTGTCCCAGCGAATGTTCCACCCCCCTCTTAGCCACTGGAGTGACATCCTTCAGCAGAGCCGACTTCTAAAAGTTCCAATTTTGTGCTCTGCTGCTCTATCACTTGCCAGTAGCAGCTGATGGAGGCCTCTTCCCCTGCGTCTATCTTCCCAAATATCACCTTGGATTCACTTCTCCGCACATCCTACCTTCCAGAAAGTGGTCGCTGTTCTGTTCAGAGAGTTGCTGCTATTCTTATCTTCAATCTCCTGTTGAGTTTGTAGGTGTTCAGAATGGTTGGATACCTATCTAGCTGAATTCCTCAGACTAGAAAAAATTTAGGTCTCCTACTCCTCCGCCATCTTGCTCCTCCAAGCAGATTCATCTATTTTAATTCTCTGTGTTATCTTATGATCATCTCAACAGGTTGGTATTCTTTAGGCAGCTAATCGCTATAGTCCATTGAACTTTGTTTATTCAGATCCTGATTATGCGTTCTTCTTTGGAATGGAAGTTAGATGGAAGACAGTTTTACGTAACCTAATGTTGGAAGTCCTATTTCATTACTTTTGCCATAATCTATTCTCCAGAAGCAGATTACTAGCTTTGGCCCACAGTTGAAGAGAAAGGATTGCACTATAAATACCAGGAGGTGCGAATCATTGTGAACCATTTTAGATTTTACCTAGTACAAGCTTCATCATATGTTTCAGATTTTTTATTTTAAGAAATAAAATATCACAAAGTTGAGGTCATCTACCTTCCCTATCCTGGTGCCATTTATTTGCTCTCATTCTCCCTTTGTCCTGACAGATAAGCATTATAGTCAACTTGATACCTCACATTCATGTTTTTAAAATTGTACCACATATCCATATCCATAAATAGTATATATTATTTTGATTTTTAATCTTTTTACATATATGATAAATTATATGTAGTATTCTATAACTTTCTTGTTCACTAAACATTATCTTTTGAGGTATATCCATTTTGTTTCTTAAATATATAGTTTATTCACTTTAACCATTTTAATTTTTCAAAACATGAAAAATTGCAATTTGTCCATTTCCCTTCTGATGAATATCTGAGTTATCTCCAATTTTTTGCTATTAAACATATAATGCAATGAATATACTTTTATATTTCCTTGTTTTCCAGGTTTTATATACAAGAGTAAAATTGCTTTCCCAAATTTCTCTGCAAACTAGATTTTTAAACTTTTCAGAAAAATCTTAACTTTATCTTGGGGTACTCTGAGCAGGAGTGGGATGGTTTTCTATTCAGGTTTTGTTAGTTTTCTCATTTTTCACAAAAGCATGTCAACCCCGACTTTATTCTCTATTAAGGCTAAAGGGAATTACCTGACAAAAGCCATATGTCAGGGTATTGAGAGAACACACTCAAAGTCACATCTACCCAAGATCTATCAAATTCTGGGATGAGAAAACAATAGCTATGGAGGAATACTTGGGAAATACTCAAACTCTCCATTCTTCCTGATACTCTAAATATGGATTAAGCTAGAGCAGTGAAAGACTTAGATTATATTGAAACAATCCCCAGCCTGTAGACTTGCTATTCAAAGCATGTTTCAGCAACCATCAGCATCAACATCACCTGGGAGCTTTTTATAAATGCAGATTATCTGGCCTTACTCCTGGTCTATTGAAAGGGTATCTATTTTAACAAGGTTGCCAAGTGATTGTAAGCACATTAAAGACTAAGAAGCACAGTTTTAGATAATTACTTCTCATTTTGTGGTTGATGATTAGGTTTCATCTACCTTTATTAAAGCTGATAAAACTCATTGTTACGTACACAATAAGAATAATGTTCAGGTCACGGTCATTACACCAAATAAACTCTTAATGAGGAACCTCCCAAAAAATTTATCTGATCTTAGCGTCAGAAATAGCGATGCTTCTACTGAATAACTATTTCACTTTAATCTTTGAAACACTGGAAAATATCTAAATGACCAGAGTTTATTTTTCCCTGACTGTTAATTACCCAAAATGGGGACTAGCTTACAGCCGGTATGTTGGCACTTACAGTAGACACATTGAATTAGTCTTAAGCCGGGCTCCATTTTATGTTACAATTTTTGTTGTTTTCATCATTTTCATGTGTGTGATTTAATATTTTCTAGTTGTATTTTATTTATCATTGTGAGCTATGTTAATTTATACTTGGAACAAAAGAACAAAGGAGTAGAACACTAGTTGGTACCAAATTTACCAAATATAAGAGTATCCTGTAGTTCTGACCACTCAACACATTCTATTTTGTTGCAGTTCCATAAAATAATTATGCCTAAAGAACACAAATCCCAACACATCTCTGTGTAATGACTGTGACACCGAAGTTAGTATAATAGGAATTTTTTAAAAAGACTTTGTTTATTTATTTACTTACTTATTTTTTTAGTAATCTCTACACGCAATGTGGGGCTAGAACTCAAGACCCCAAGATCAAGAGTCACATGCTCTTCTGACTGAGGCAGGCTCCCCAAGACTTTATTTTTTTAAGAGCAATTTTAGATTTACAACACAACTTAGAGGAAGGTAGAGATTTCTCATAAACACTTCACTCCCACACATGCATATCTTCCCCTATTAGCAACATCATTTGCCAGAATGGTATTTTTTTTTTAACTAAAGATAAACATAATTTGACACATTGTGATCACTCAAAACCCCATTTACATTAGTGTCCACTCTTGGTTTTGTACATTTTGTGGGTTTAAACAAATTTTTAAAGACTTATATCCATCATTTTGATATTCCAAGTATTTTAATGATCCTAAAATTCCTCTGTGCTCTGCTTATTCATCTCTTTCTCAACCCCCATCATTGACACTAATCTTTTTACCGTCTCCATCATTTTTTCCCCCAGAATATTAAATAGTTGGAATCATACAATATGTGCCTTTTCAGATTGGCTTCTTTCACTTGGTAATATACATTTAAGGTTCCTCCATGTCTTTTCATAGCTTAATCATTCATTTCTTTTTAGTGCTGAATAATATTCCATTGTCTAGATGTATCAGTTTATTTATCCATTCACCTCCTGAAGGACATCTTAATTGTATCCAAGATTTGGCAATTATGAATAACGCTGGTATAAACATCCGTGTGTAGGTTTTTATGTAGACATAAATTTTCAATTCCCTTAGATAAATACCAAGAAGTGCAATTGTTGGATCATATTGGTAAGAGTATGTTTAGTTTTGTAAGAAACCACCAAACTGTATTTCAAAGTGGCTGTAAAATTTTGTATTCCTACCAGCAATCAATGAGTGTTCTCCAGCATTTGGTATTTTTAGTGTTCTGGATTTTGGCCATTCTAAAAGGTATGTATTGGTATCTCATTTTAATTTTCATTTCTTGATGACAAGTGATGTTGTCCATTTTTTCATATGATTATTTGACATCTGTGTATCTTTAGTGAGGTGTCAAGGTCTTTGGCTCATTTTTTAAAATTAGGTTGTTTATTGTTTTATGTTGAGTTTTAAGAGTTCTTTGTAAATTTTGGATAATAGTCCTTTATCAGATGTGTCTTTTGCAAATATTTTCCCCCAGTCTGTGGCTTGTCTTCTAATTCTCTTGATATTGCTTTTCACAGAATGCATTATGGGAATTTTAAAATTATACTATTAAAAAAATAAAACATTTTTAAGGAGCTAATATTATGCTTAAATAAAATTTAAATGCCAACTCTTTGAGATGATGTTCACATGGCAACAACTGGCATAATCATGAGGCATGAGTTTGCCTATGCTTGGCACAGCAAACTAGTATGACATTTCTAGGATATTTCCAAATAGTTTAGTTCTTGCAACTTGAATGTTTAGTCCTTCATCAATCATAATTGAAATGTAGCCCAGTGTATTGGACTTAAAATCAGTAGATATATGAATAAAAATTGCCTGCTTATTAGCAGTGTGACCTTGTTAAAGATGCTTATCTGCTTCTGAGTTTCTATTTACATAGAAGACAGTAAGAATATCCACTTCACATATTTGTTGAGAGAATTACTGAGATAAGCTATACAAAAGAGCCTGGAACAGACCCTAGTAATAATCAGTTGTTAGTGCTTTTCTCTGACAGTTAACTAACCTTGTATTATTTTGTTGATATATTCAAAAACAACAGAATTAGAGAACATTTAGAAAATGTTGTTCAAACCTTAATGTTAATAGCTATTTAGTAGTCCTTAATTTAACTGATGTCTTAGTGTTGGAAATTTGCATTATTTATTTTCCATTCAAAATAATGCTAAATGCACACTTTCTTAAGGACCTGGCAACCATTTCTTTGAAATGCAATTATCATGATAAAAAGGCTCCCTATCTCCCAGTCTCTATAGGAGGATAAGAGACTAACTTTAATAAGCACCAGTTAATAAACACACATGGCTAAAGGAGAGCAGAATATGCCACCTGAAAGTATGCCACTTTGGTATATTGATTATTTTGAAATGAAGTTACTTAAGAAACAGCTGATGCAAGAAGGATACTCCAACCCTCCTTCTTCCCCCTGAAGGCAGGAAACCAATCTCCCATGTAAAAGCACTGTCTCTGTACCAGGAGAGTAGAAGGCATTCTTACCACCAGAAATAGTGAATTTAGGGCCAAGAAGACTGTATAAACAAACCTTGTTACTTCTTCATTAATTACTACCTCAAGCCCAAACCCATTTATCTTGCAGATTCTTCACAAATCCATTGCTTCCTTGCCTAAAAGATATAAAAGCTTCCTGCTTTGGCCACTTCCTGTGTATGAAATTAAATTTGTTTTTCTCCTGTTAATCTGTGTTATGCCAATTTAATTATTAGACCAGCCAAAGAATCTAGAAGGAAAGAAAGAAAAAACTTTTCCACCCTTATATGCCCTAATCACATTGACCAACCTCTCCTTCAATGTCCTCTACTTTTCCAGATCTTAAAAACTCTGCCACTTTCTGTTTTAAGGGAGTTGACTTTAACCTCCATCCCCTGTTGCAATAGCCTTGACCCCAATCACAATAGTCTTGAAAAAAGTGGTTGTTGCATGTTTAACTTCAACAGATGCAGTTTTCCTTTGACACTTACCATCTTGTTTGAAGGCATCTGAGGAATGATAAAGATTGATGGGGGAATAATAATGTTGAGTTGCTCCTCGCCAACTTGGTGAAGAAACACTCAGGGTTCCTAATAAAGGATTACTGTATTGCGGTCTGATCTTTGAACCAAAGAGGGATGAAGATGAACTCTTTTTAATTCTTAGCAAAGCAGCATATGAAGTAGGGAAATTAGGAAGAGCTCCAGAATATTCTGTAAAAAAAAACCAAAACAATAATAAAAAGTGAATTCTGATGAGACTTTTATTTTTTCCTGTGAAAATTATTTTTTCTGAAGACATTGTTAATAACCAAATGGAAACTACAGAGATAGTGGCAAAATAAAATAATATAAAATAAAACATTACTTTTATATTTTAAAAATATTTTCTGGAAATTCTGCTAGTTTCAATGTTGGGTCTGCAAGAGAGAGGGAAAGAAAAAAGTCATGAAGGAAGAAAGGAAAGAGAAGAAAAAGAAAAGAAAGGAACAGAAAGGAGGAACGAAGAAGAAAAAAAGGGAAAAATGTAAGAAGGACATCCGAAAATTCAAGTCTTACTTCCTTTGCCAGGAATATTTGGGAATTAACTTTTTTTGTTTATCTTCTTATTAAAATATCCATTCACATACATTAGATCAGTTCCTTATTTATTATTAAAAAATGGGAAAAAAAGGAAAAAATACCCACATTCTCAGTTACATCCTTTAATTATAGATTGAATCTTCATGAGTAAAATTTATCACTTAGTAGGAAATGCATCTAATTGCAGTATGTATTTTGACTCGACTGTAAGTTATGCCCATATTCTTGACAAGCAGTCAAATTCACAATGGAAAATAAACAATTTTGGACAAAATTTGTTTTGTAGATTTTGTTATATAATTTATATGACTTAATATTAAGTGGAGACACTGTTATGAAATTCCTACCTTAAATGATTATTGAGAAATGTCCTGACTGTATTTTGTTTTAATTCTCAAGGTTTTCATTAGAAAAGATATATATAGTACCTGAAGGAGAATATGTTAACTCTTTTATGTCCCCAGGAGAGAGAGTCAGGTTAGTGTGTAGATCAAATGTATAAAAATACAACCTAATTATTATGAAATCTAAAGAACAATTAGGAATTGGAGGTTTTTTCTATGTCAAATCTCAAATGAATTTGACAATTTCTTGATGTTGGAAATATTTTTAAAAATAACACATTTTTGTTGAGGGCATCTGACATTTGAATTTAATGGATGTTAACTTAATTTGAAAAAAATAATTTATCTTTGTGAGTAAGCTTTCTCATAATGAAAATTATTTAGAATTCAAATAAATAAATTAAAAAATCTTTAAAAAAAAGAAAATTATTTAGAATTATTGTACAGTCTCAGAGATATTTTTGAATGCAAGAATTATTTCTGTGATTTGAAAATAACACTTAAGTAGGTGTTAAACTTTGAATTAAGTATAACATTTTCTGTTTTGTGAAACTGCAAATATGATTTCTCTGAAACTAGAAAAAAGTATGTTTTTAGATGTTCAATTTAGATGTTCTGCACATTTAAATTGAGTATGATATGTGTAATCCAAGCCTATCAGGAGCTGTTAAGAGATTCATGTCCTTTAGTCCTTGTGTTCAACTACAAGTATGGTGAAGGTGGATCAATTTTAACTGAAAATAGCTAACCTCTCCTGGGCAAACTATATGAGAATAGATTATGGATAGACATAAAATCTCCTTTAAAACCTGGAATTAAATGCAAGTTTTGGCACCTAGAGGTGTAAGGAATTGAAAAGAGAATGAGTTTTCCTTCAAGTTAGTTTGTAGTTGTGGTCTCTGAACCTATTCATTTCTTTTTTTTTTTTTTTAAGATTTTATTTATTTGACAGAGAGAGAGCGAGAGAGGGAACACAAGCAGGGGGAGAAGCAGGCTTCCCGCTGAGCAGGGAGCCCGATGCGGGGCTCGATCCCAGGACCCTGGGATCATGACCTGAGCTGAAGGCAGATGCTTAATGACTGAGCCACCCAGGCGCCCCTGAACCTATTCATTTCTTAGTGTAGTTTGTTTCTTTGTGTTTCAGTTGCCTACCCTGCTCATATATAAAAAGAAAAAAAAAAAAGAACTGTACCATGCTAGTGTTAAAAATTAAAATGGAGCATGAGAATGTGGTTTATAGTTTTTAAAGCTAGAGAAGGATAATCAGTGGAAAAATACAAAGGCCTTCATAAGGATCATCATTGAGGTTGTGAATCATATATGTATATATGATTATTATATATATTATTTGCTAATATATATTAACAAAATACATATTATCTAAGTGCTACAGTAATTGGCTTATAGTAATCTGTATAAATAGAGATGAGCCAAATGATAATTTGGCTGTGTGCTCCACACCAGGGCCTCATTTGTTATATAATAAGTTGCATCTGTTGCAGTGGAGAGTCCTTTTCATCAATTAAAGTGAACCCAAAGCTGTTACTAGAAATCTGACAATTCATTCATTCATGTATTCAGCAAACATGTAATGAGACTCAGTAGGGGCTAAATGCTAGGGATACAAAGGTGAACAAGATATTGCACCAGGCATCAAGGAGCTTGTGATATAGTGACGAAGAAAGGCAATTATAGGAGAACTTTAACTCAATGGGATATAAAAGTAAATTCAAGGAGTTAGGGGCTCCCTCTGATGGGTGGGAATTTTTCTCATCTAGTCTAGGGCCATCATAAAATTCTTTCCAGTTGAATTATATCTAATCTGAGTCCTGAAACACCATTAGTGATTAGTTCAGCAAAGTTCTGGGTGGGAAAGGAAAGATATCCTAGAAAGGGAAGAAAATATATGAATACCTGGAAAGGAAAGGCAGCAGGGTGTGCTTGGTAAGTTAAAATAATCAGGAGCTCAGAGTGTGAGGGAGAGAGGTGAGAGGAGAAGTAAGTCTGGATAGGTAAGCTGGGAATAATGATGAAATGCCTACTATGCCATGCTAAAATGGTAGGACCCTGAAAGGAAAGCAGTATAAATTTTAGAAAGATCTCCCTGGCTGCAGTGTCATTTGGAACAAGAAAAAAGAAAAAGAAAAAATACATATGAAGAGCTTAAAGCTGTAATAAAGGCAAAGATTAGTCAGGAATGAAGAGGTGATATAAGGTAGATGGGAATAAAATCATTAAGATTACTGATTGATTAAAATGGAGGTAAGGAAGGGAAAATAAGAATTTGGGGGTACTCTGTGCTACTAGAAGATGGATAAAGATGGAGGAAAAGGCATGTGCTTGAGCTGAAAGCTCATGAATTCAGTTTAGGGGAAGTAGAGGGCTTGAGTTTTGATTAGAAAATTTTGTAAACATAAGGGAGTTACAGGCTAATGAGAGATTATTAAACGGTAACCAAATAGATGGTTATTAAACTATGAGAGTAGATGAGCTTGCCAAAGAAATGCATAAAATGAGGAATAGAGTGTTGAAAATGGAACCCTGAGAAGCACCAGCATTTAAGAGAATAGCAGAGGTAGTGGAGCCTGTAAAGGAAGGAGGAAAAGCAGGAAAGTGTGAAGTTACTAAAAAGAAGGGAAGAGTCCTTCAATGTTGATGACGGAGCAGTTGACAGTGTTGAAGATCAGTATGGAAAGGCTGGCCCTGAAGAGAAGGGGTTCCCACAGCAATAAAGCTGCCTTACTGTTCCACATAAAATGCACAGTGAATGTGAAAGTAAAAGGAGGTGAAGAGGACTTTCCAAGCTCTGGAAGAGAGTCTGGAACCCCCACAATGCCAATTCTATTGCATTAGACATATAGACCCTGGCCTTAGCCTGTGGCATCTAATAGTCTCCTGGTCTGTGCGTAGGTAACTATCAATTCAGTGAGGTGTCCCTCTTTTGGGGGCATTTCCAACTCTTCTACCTGGTGCCCTCCTAGCTATCCGGCCTCCTTTTCTGACATCTTTAATTTCTCCACTCTTTACTCCCAGTTCTGGGGACCCTCAGTTCTGGAAAATAGATACATTACTATAAATAAATAGGAAAATGAGGTTTCCATCATAAGACGTTGTTTAACCCCCAACTTAGAGAGACTGAATTGATTTAACACGTACAGGGTTCAGTTGAGGGTGAAAAATACTGCATCACCTTACTAAGTTTAAATTCAGGTGTTTGCATTTCTGCCCATCTCATCTTATTGTTCACCTCTTTCTAGGATCTCAACCTCTTTAAGATTTACAAGTTACTGATCTTAAGACCCTTTCAGTCCTCTCATTTCCCCAATTACCTCCCTATCCAGTTTAGAGTTTGTGGTTCATTACTTTAGTTACTTCCTTCAATGTACCTTCACTCACACTGGCCCTTACCCTCACTTGTTTTCACAGACTAAACTCCCTATCTACTTTAAATCCAACCATCAACATGCTGTGCTTCTGAGTGCAGCTGGAAAGAACAGAAAATCATGCCTAAAGGTCACAGTTCATGATATTAACTACGAGTGAGATCTTCAAGTTTCCCAGCAATACTACCACATTTCCCTAGTCCATTTAATATCCCTGGAAGGAACAATTTACATCTTATCTTTTGTCCTCAAGCTCCACACTTTTTTGGGTTTCCTGATTATGGTGCTCCTATTTAATTGAGAAAATAGAAGCAATCATAAGAGTAGATCCCTCACATGCACGCCCACCTGTATGTACATTCATATATGCTACCTTGCTTTCACTGAATTGTCTGTGCCTCTATTAAAAGCCAACTCCTCCACTTGGGTGCATTGAATCTCATTCCACCCCATCTTGACTGCTCAAGGATGTCTTTCTAGAAAACTCCCTCTATTTCTCCTTCAGCACCAATTCATAACCATACAAAAAGTGATCTAACCTTTAAAAAAAGCTATCTAAACTTACCACTCCTCCCACTGATTTTCCTTTACAGCAAGACTTCTTGAAAAGAGCTGTCAATGGTCACTGTGTTCAATTCCTCTCCTGCCATTCTCCCTTGAGCCTATTGCAAGCAGTCTTGCTTATAATATTCCACAATAATGACTCTCTTCCAGGTGAACAACGACTAGGTCATTGCTAAATCTAAAGATCAGTTTTCATCTATGAGCATCATTCAATATGGTTAACCATTCTTTTTTTTCCTTTAAACATTTTCCTCATGTGATTCCAGTACACTACCATCTCATGTTTTTATTCCTGTTTCACTAGCTACTCCTTATTGCCCTTGCTAATTCTTCTTTGTCTTCTAAGCTTCTAAATGTTGGTATTGTGGAAAAAAAAATATCTTCTCCATTTAAATGGAGTCATGATGGCAAGCATAGGTTGGACCCCAGATTTCAAAGAGACTCAGTGAAATATAACTGCTGAGTGACACTCTGTTTGGGCTCTGGACTGGCTTCCTACTACACATAAGCCCTTGGTTTCTTTTAGCAAACTTAAACATCATTTTCTCCCTAATTCACTCCTTTCTCATTCAGCATTCATTGATTTTTTTTTTTCCAACAACTCTTCATTGAAATTCTATTATGTGTTAGGAACTGAGGATACAGTTGTGAGTAAATATGAATATTGGTAGAGGGTTATAAATTGGTAAAATATTAGCAGAGGAACATTAAATAAAATTATTCTAAAACTGTATAAAAATAAGAACTATGATACATATAATAAAGAAAAAGGGCGGGGGGAAGAAAAGAAAAAACAGAGTGCCTTGAGAGGATACTTGCCAACATCTAACTTTTTTACTTTGTTGCCATCATGACTCCGTTTCTGGCAATGAAAACTTTACTCTTGGCTCTGGTGTATACATCCTCCTACACCTTGGCCGCTCATTTTATTGATTGAGAATTTTGGATGAGAGCAGCTTTGTCAGTAAACCTGTTTGCAAAATAGTCTCCAAGTTAGATTGCTTGGATTTAAATATGTACTCTACCTCATAGCAGATCTATGGCTTTGGACAAAATGTGAATAGTTCTATGCCTCAGTTTCCTTGCCTTTAGAATGGAGATAACAACAGTTTTTTCCCTCATAGGTTGTTGTAGAGATCAAATAAAGTAATCCACATAAAGCACTCAGAAATTTGCCTGGTTCATAGTAAGAACTCAATAAATGATAACTATGTAATTTTTATTATAATCTGCACTTATTACCTCTGGTGGACATAATTGAATATTGGGCTTATGCCTTCCAGATTTGATTGGGTTACAAAATGAAAAAAATAAATACCAAATTTTAATACTCATTTTACCTTGAGGAATTAAAAGAGTGGCAAATGGAAGGGGGATAGTTACAATTTTATTTTCCTGACAGGTATATTCTCATGAGTAAATTCTTAAGAAAAAATTTTGGTCACTAATGGAAATTATGAATCTATAGGAAACTCATTGCTTATATATTGTTATGTTTCTATTGGCTAAAGCAAGACCTACACATCTTTTCTCCATCTTCCTGTCCAGGGTTTGGAAGGAAAAGTGACTCAGAATTCTTTGTTAGAGAAATCTTCATCAGTTGCTCAAACTTTTAATGAATCTCTATGCTGAAGATGTCAGCAGAATCTAGCTTTGCGTTAATCATTTTTTCTTCTATTTTCTCACTGCTCATAGATCAGACCTTAGGGAATGTGCATTACAGTTATTTCTAAAGTGGTCTAGAGATTTGGTGATAAAACTCAATTAACCTGGTGCTCTCACACCATGAAACTCCAGCTGCAAGTTGGTTAGGAGTAAATATTAATGCCTTCATTAAATATTTCCTAATCAAATGACCCTGGGACCATTGAACCTATATTATTTAATAAAACTGTAGTCCATTAAGTCAGAATGACATTGCCACCACTTGCAGTCTTGGAACTAATAGCATTACTTTTCCATTACCTAAAAGGTCACTTTATAGCTATCATTGCCATTAATGTAAATAATATTCATGAGATAATGGATTCAAATTAGTAGAACTAAAATTTTTATGGCAATATTTATAAATAAGTAGGATAAAAATGTCAATATGATAAAGGATATATTTTAAAATATATAATCCCTTACCATATTTAAAATTTCCTGAATTTTCTGATACTAAGTCAACTTCAGAATTGCATCTCTGTCCCTAAGTGTGAAAAACACGTTTACAATGAACTTTAAAGCACTTAAAATATTGATGATAAAACTAGAACATCACTATTGTATTCTGTATTTAAATCTTTTTCCATCATTTCCCCACACAATGGTATTAATTTTTACCGCCAGATAAGTCTAAGCAACACCAAAAATTCATGAAATGACAAGTATTTGTATAAATTCAATTCTAGTTTGATTTTAGATATTCATTTATGCTCATATAATAATAAATATAAATAAACTATAGAATCAAATGATATGTGATGCTCTGAAGAATATTAATGCTTAATCATGGACTCATAAATCAGTGGAGCAAATATGGCACCGTATATTGATGACACAGTGTACAGAAAAAGCAGAAGTCATACAATATCCAAGCCTGCAGTGTGACTCAATTTGGCATCAAAGTCAGCTTAAAGAAATTTGATATTTGACCTTTTTCAGGGTAATTGCTAAGGCTGTCCTCTCTTGGATGAGAATTAATGTTAACTGTGCAACTTTAGCCTGCTACTGTCTTATGAAGCTTGCAAGGATGGATGTAACACCTCAGTGAAGCCAGTCATGTGAAGCATATTTAGAAATCGTTAATAATTTATAAATAATGTGCATCATTGCAATTTGGTAGTGTGCATCTATGGCAGAGGAGAGTTTGAAATAGCCCGAGTCAAATTTACTCTATGTCTCCAATCAGCACTTTCTTCAAGAACTGTATTATGTGTAAACTTTATAGTGTTTTAGCTGGAGAAGTGAAAAAAGATATGCAGAAGATTAAATTCATCATTTTTAAAACACCAAAGTTGAGCATCTAAACTGTAGTACTTCTAAGATATAAGGAAAAAAATTAACAGTATTACATTTCTAGTATTCTTTTCATCGGATTAAAAAATAAACATACTTATAGAATAAAAAGAAACGTAGCTCTAAATTATTTCTACCACTTCTGTTCAGATACACTATTTATATTTGAAGTCATAATGATTTAAGATTTGGAAAATTTTATCTTTTTTCAATAGTAAATGTTTAGTTGTATGCGCAGATAGATCATGAAAGTTTCTACACCTTAATCTGGATATTATATATATATTGCTTTTTTTAAAGATTTTATTTCTTTATTTGACAGAGAGAGAGCACAAGCAGGGGGAGAGGCAGAGGCAGAGGGAGAAGCAGACTCCCCGCTGAGCAGGGGAGCCCGACATGGGGCTCGATCCCAGGACCCTGGAATCATGACCCAAGCCGAAGGCAGCCGCTTAACCAACTGAGCCACCCAGGTGCCCCTATATTCGCTTTTATTTATTTTATTTATTTATTTATTTTTTTGCAATGTATATCTGGGTGCCTTTTAATGCTATATTCGCTTTTATTAAATGAGAGACCAAGAGAGACAGACAGATCTTCTCACATTTCTTCTGATTTGTATATTTTTTCACTATTGTTATAAGTTTAAAAAAATCTATAGTATTTAGATAATACCTTTTTAAACTATCAAAAGCCTAAAGTGTGACTGCATTAATTGATATTTCCTCCATAATATGCCTGTTGTTTTCTAATCACTGAGGAAATTAGTAAGGGCAGGAGCTAGTTGTGAAATATAACCAAATTAATTTAGTGATTAAAGAATTCCCTCTTGTTTTGGATAATTAAAGATTTCAGTGAAGTTTTAAGTCTGCAATGATTATATTAGCTTTAATCTTAGTCTCTGTGTGTTTAAGATAGATTAGATAGTATTTGATAATAAATCAGATAAAGCTGACATTATTTAACAATAAATGCTATGAATAAAAAATAATAAAACAAAATGCATTCCCCTTACCCCCAGTTTTAGGAAATATTCTTTGGGAAAGTTATCCTTTCTTTATCTACGATATAAAAAATAAGCAGGTGTGTTCCCTTATGTCCAGTGCTTCCAATGATGTAGTAGCTATACTACAATCTACAAGTCTATAGAATGTTGATGTACTCAGTCCATTTTGGATTTAGAAATGGAATTCAAGATGGCCAGTTACAATAATGGAATTTTAGATAGCTAAGAATTATCTTGATATGACATACATAATGCAATACAGAATTTAACATTCATTCAATATACAGGAAATGATCAATTATTATGTATCCCAGATGGAAAGTTAACCATGGAAATAGAAAAAGCAATAAAACAGGAAATACTTGCCTTTAAAAAGTTCTTAGAAACTAAGAGAATAATGTAAACTTCAGGGAAACCACTTTATAATCATAGATTTATGATTGAACACCCCTCAATCTGATGCTGATAGTCTCTCAGATAAAAATATAGTGACATTTTGAGAGAAATGGTCTTTACTGGGTTTAGTTCTTTTCAAATAGGGGATCTCTGGGAAGTTATTTTTACACTTGCATAGGTTAGAAGTCATTTAGGAGTAAGAGGGTACAATGCCCCCCATTAAGAAAATAAATGTTTCTCTCAGGTCTGGTGGAATCCCTACTCCACATGGGTACTATCTTAGGCAGAAGTGTGTCTCTGTAAGGAAGAGGGTAGGTTCCAAGCAAGCTGAACCTTCTCCCTCAGGTGGGTGTATTGGCTCCTGCCTTGTGCAGATGTTCTGAGCAATCAATTTCCATATATTTTACCATTAAAGAAATCTCAATGTTCATTTTCCTTAGCTGTCGGTTGTTCCAGTAATCACAGTCTCATTGGGATCACCAGGCCACAAACCGCACTATTAAATGAAATGAAAAAGTGCTCAATATCACTCAGCATTGGGGAAATTCAAATCAAAACCTCAATAAGATACCACCTCACACCAGTCAGAATGGCTAAAATTAACAAGTCAGGAAATGACAGATGTTGGCGGGGATGTGGAGAAAGGGGAACCCTCCTACACTGTTGGTGGGAATGCAAGCTGGTGCAGCCACTCTGGAAAACAGTATGGAGGTTCCTCAAAAAGTTGAAAATAGAACTACCCTATGACCCAGCAATTGCGCTACTGGGTATTTACCCCAAAGATACAAATGTAGGGATCTGAAGGGGCACATGCACCCCAATGTTTATAGCAGCAATGTCCACAATAGCCAAACTATGGAAAGAGCCAAGAAGTCCCTCAACAGATGAATGGATAAAGAATATGTGATATATATACACACACACACACACACACACACACACAATGGAATATTATGCAGCCATCAAAAAAAAAACCATGAAATCTTGCCATTTGCAACGATGTGGATAGAACTGGAGGGTATTATGCTAAGCGAAATAAGTCAATCAGGGAAAGACATGTACCATATGATCTCACTGATATGAGAAATTCTTAACTTCAGGAAATAAACTGAAGGTTGCTGGAGTGGTAGGGGGTGGGAGGGATGGGGTGGCTGGGTGATAGACATTGGGGAGAGTAGGAGCATAATAGGATTATTGTGCATTCTAACTTTCTGGGGAACATCTAGGAAGAAGCTATTGATAGCAATCAAACAGGACATGTCATTGGACATGGAATTTGACTTGAGCTTTTTTCATATTTCAGAAATGAGAAATAAACATTTATAAAAGTGTTTATGATTTTTATTTTGCTACTTTAGCACATGAAAAAATTGCTTAAGAATTCCTTCAAGGGGTGTTAGTTATTGGCAACCCCAAATGACCTCCTTATAAGGCAATTTTTTTTCAAAGTCAGTCCTACAACTTTGACCCTAGTAACTACATGCAAGCAAGGCACATACTGCAATGAATCCGAAACTATGCAACTAACAGCAATTTCTTTAAAGAAGACATCAAAAAAATAATTTTTCAATGACATTTTAGCAAAGTTAAGAGAATTCACATTTAACAGAAGAAATACCTGCTAATCGTTTAAATTTACTCATCTGCTGTGGTTGTGGAATTCTAGCCTAAACTGACAGCTCATTTGGCCCAGTTACTTAGTTAAATAAAGATAGAGACATCAAGCAGGGTAAAATGTTGCATCCTGATTTAGAATGTCGCTCTCCCTGTTGGTGCCTCCACATCTGCCTCATCCGTGGCACTTACTCAATATCTAACAAACTCAATTTCCAGAAAGCAACTCCCAACTGTGAAACTGTTATTTTTCAGGTACATACAGATCACAAACTCTTCTTTCCAACTCAAAGACTTACCTGCATATGAATTAAGCTTCAAGGAAATAGATATCTGGTACTTTGCTAAATCTGTGGGAGTGTTTTAGCTCAACTGTCTTTTATTCATTTGGTTTCTTGCTTCAGGGTCAGAGGGGTCCTTCTCTTAATCCTTTCCCTTATGGAATAAGTTATGGGCTTCAGATTCAACAGGAATTGTGATACCTTAAATTTCCCATGAATTCTAATTTTAAACCTTCTGATTATAAAATAAATGTATCCTTGCTGTAGAATCAAAATCCTCTCTAAACTTAAAACCCAGAGGTAATACCTTCACAAAACAATCTCTGGATGTTTTCTATTTCATGTATAGACAGATATACCAACAGAAAATTAGGCAGATTTTCTTTGTTTTGTTTGAAGGAAACTGGGACCAGTTTATAGATACCATCTCCTAATTTTTATTTAATATCATATTGTGATTATTTAATCCGTTCCAAATGTTTCTCAAATGCATTTTATTGGCTGCATAAAATTCCAGTGATGTTTTGTTATAATTTCTTTAATCATGCCTCTGTAATCAGATTAATTTTTCTGTTATATATAATGATGCAGGACTATCCTTGTACATAAATTTTTGTCTGTATAACTAATAATTTCCTTAGAAGAGCATCATAGTGGTGGAATTTCTAAATCTGAAAATAGCTTTTGCTGAGTTTTTTTCTAAGAATTTTGACTTAATTATGCTCTTGTTAGCATTCTGAGGCAGCAATAACTTTTTAACATTTCATTATAATATCTTGTATACCATTTTATTAGATGATTGTTAATGTGAATTATCCTTAAAGTATGATAACAAAAACCTTATTTCATCATCACTTAGGTTTGCATTTTGATTAGCCAGATACATTTTCTATATACATATTCCTCATTGAATTACATATAAAGTAGTTTTCCTTTTTTTCCCTATTCAATTGTGATTTTCTTTTTCTTGGTTCTTAAAATCATTTTGTACACTATGACCATTAATGATTCCATTTACTGCAATGCTAATTTTAATTTGATGATAATGTACTATAGAAAGAAGATTTACATTTTTATGTAGGTAAATTAATGATCATTTTCTTTCTTATTTATTTACTTTGAATTTCTTTCTGAATTTACTTATGACTACTTTAAGATTTTAGATTTAGAAATATTGGTCAGATTCACCCTAAAAGCATTACATATATTGACTTTTCTTTGTGCCATGTTCAAATGCTAATTTAAAAGGAAAGTCATATTCAGCTGGTTGATGCAAATTTTATTTATTATTTTTTCAGGGGAAGGAAACAAAAATTTTTGAGTTACTATTTAAAGTTCAAAATACTTTTAGAATATCTAAAAGGTTATTCCAATTTCTTTTGTTCTTATGTCAGGTACAAAATTGCCTGAGGTTAAAAGGAATGATTAGTTATAGAAGGGAGAAAGTCAGTGAATATTTAAATTAATAAAGAATGCATTTAAGCCAAACCCAGAGGCCAAAAAATGCTATTAAACTTATGCTAAGAAGAGCCTTTAAGACTAGTGTGGCTCCATTTGTCGGATGGTAAAGGCAGATCTGCTTTATAAAACAATTCTTAGGAATCTGTATTGTTAGTGACATCATATGTTGTCAAAATATTTCTTTTTAAAATTTTATTTGGGATTGTCACTAAGCTCACTTAACATCTCGTTGCTGCACACACTTTATTGTGGCTACAAGTTTTAATTTCATGACAATGCAAAAAAATTCTGAATTTTTAGGTGACATTTTTCTTCTTTTTTTAAAATGACAGTTGGTCAGTGGCTAAGGCTCAATGACATTTATCAGCTACCTAATTAAAATGTAGACACTTTTATAATAATTGCAAATGTGACCTTCATTTGTTTATTTTTGCTAGCTAGCATGTTTAGCCAAATGTCACAGAGAACCCTAATCCATTCCTTCCCATAATGTTTAATTATATCATATTGAAAGTGTTCATTCTTGAGTTACCATAGTTTATGAAATCATACTTATTCCCTGGAGAGTGGGGAGCTATGGTTCCAATATCCTAATGAGCAGTGATTGTAAGGCTGTGTCTACAAGCTGCCAAAACAACTAGCTGAAAAATGAAAATCCATTCAATTAACAAGTTAGTCTTCATGATGCCAAACAATAGCTCTGATTTGTTTTTCTTTGTACAAATAAGGGATTCACAAACTTGCGATAGTTTGTTTCAGCCTTCTGATCTCTCCTAGCACATTCAGATCTTTCTATCTGATTGCCTGGGTGAAATCACCTCTTGAATGTTCCACAGATATTTGCAGCCTCCCATACTTTCCAAGTTCTACCTTCTCCATACCCAGAAGCACTGCCTTAGTTAATTCTCTCTTCTAAATTCTCTCCAGATCCTTCCAGTCCATGGTCAACAATTCCATGAAGGTAATATTTATAGCATGGAAATCTGATTATGGTATATGTCTGCTCAAAATACTGCAATCACTCCTTTCAAACTTCATGGTAAAGCAGACTTTTCTTCTGAGGGGCAAGGCCATTCTTATCTATTTGTGTAAATTCAATGTCTTCTTCCTGTCTTCCTTCTCTAAATTTTAATCAATTAATAATGAATAACTACAGTTTCTCAACTCAATCAGTCCATGTTTTCTTTTCAGCCTTTGTACTTGCTATTTCCTTAATGTTATTATGTGTTAATTAGAAACAGTGAATATTTTATGAAAATGTAATTTGGGGGATGTTCCATTTATATATGAAAAAATCACTGCTATTTATAGAACTAAAGATTCATAAACCATTTATCTTAGTTTATAAAAATTAATTCCAATTCAAAGGTAAAACTCAAACATATTTAATATATAAATTTACTTTTATTATATTATTTAGAATATATTAAATAATCCTCCATTAGGAGATTTTACCTATATTAGGTAATCATTGCAGTGTTGATGTAAAGAACTTTATTCCTTTAAAAAACCTTTGGGTATAGTTTAAAGGCTTAAATAGGTATGGCACATATCTGATCTGTTTTTGTTTTTGTTTTTGTTTGTTTTGTTTATTGGCTTGTGTCAAAGTTAGTGGGAGACAAATAATGTATTTTTATTTCTACACTGTCTTGACTTACACTTGGTAATGTATTTTTCTTCTCCACAAGAAAAATGGAATTACAAATTATTGTAAAAAGTATTGTTTTTTTCCCTTTAGCTTGGTACTAATTACACTTCCTGAATTAGAAGGGTTGACTCTATGCCACAATGCTGTCTTTTTTTTTTTTTTTCAGGTGCACATTTAAAACTCTGTCTTAGTCTGGAATAAGTGTCTCTTCTTGAGAGGATATTTTAGTTTATATAATATGGTTAGCTGTCAAATATTATTCAGGAGTAAAATAGGTTGTAAATTGCCTCAGGCATGTCTTTTCACTGTCCTCAATGCAAGATTTTACATACATTCAGTGCTTAATACCTATATCTTTTTTTTTTTTTATTCTTAGGTTAATCCCCATACATTACATCATTAGTTTTAGATGAAGTGTTCCATGATTCATTGTTTGTGCATAACACCCAGTGCTCCATGCAGAATGTGCCCTCCTCAATACCCACCACCAGGCTAACCCATCCTCCTACCCCCCTCCCCTCTAGAACCCTCAGTTTGTTTTTCAGAGTCCATCGTCTCTCATGGTTCGTCTACCACTCCGATTTCCCCTGCTTCATTCCTCCCCTCCCGCTACCTTCTTCTTCTTCTTTTTTTTTTCTTAACATATATTGCATTATTTGTTTCAGAGGTACAGATCTGAGATTCAACAGTCTTGCACAATTCACAGCGCTTACCAGAGCACATACCCTCCCCAGTGTCTATCACCCAGTCACCCCATCCCTCCCACCCCACCCCCCACTCCAGCAACCCTCAGTTTGTTTCCTGAGATTAAGAATTCCTCATATCAGTGCGATCATATGATACATGTCTTTCTCTGTTTGACTTATTTCACTCAACATAATACCCTCCAGTTCCATCCACGTCGTTGCAAATGGCAAGATCTCATTCCTTTTGATGGCTGCATAATATTCCATTGTATATAGATACCACCTCTTCTTTATCCATTCATCTGTTGATGGACATCTTGGCTCTTTCCAGAGTTTGGCTATTGTGGACATTGCTGCTATAAACATCGGGGTGCACGTACCCCTTCGGATCCCTACTTTTGTATCTTTGGGGTAAATACCCAGTAGTGCAATTGCTGGATCATATGGTAGCTCTATTTTCAACTTTTTGAGGAACCTCCATACTGTTTTCCAGAGTGGCTGCACCAGCTTGCATTCCCACCAACAGTGTAGGAGGGTTCCCCTTTCTCCGCATCCCCACCAACATCTGTCGTTTCCTGACTTGTTAATTTTAGCCATTCTGACTGGTGTGAGGTGGTATCTCATTGAGGTTTTGATTTGGATTTCCCTGATGCCGAGCGATATTGAGCACTTTTTCATGTGTCTGTTGGCCATTTGGATGTCTTCTTTGGAAAAATGTCTGTTCATGTCTTTTGCCCATTTCTTGATTGGATTCTTTGTTTTTTGGGTGTTGAGTTTGATGAGTTCTTTATAGATTTTGGATACTAGCCCTTTATCTGATATGTCATTTGCAAATATCTTCTCCCATTCTGTCAGTTGTCTTTTGGTTTTGTTGACTGTTTCCTTTGCTTTGCAAAAGCTTTTTATCTTGATGAAGTCCCAATACTTCATTTTTGCCCTTGCTTCCCTTGCCTTTGGTGATGTTTCTAGGAAGAAATTCCTTCGGCTGAGGTCAAAGAGGTTGCTGCCTGTGTTCTCCTTTAGGATTTGGATGGACTCCTGTCTCACATTGAGGTCTTTCAACCATTTGGAGTCTATTTTTGTGTGTGGTGTAAGGAAATGGTCCAGTTTCATTCTTCTGCATGTGGCTATCCAATTTTCCCAACACCATTTGTTGAAGACACTTTGTTCCGTTGGACATTCTTTCCAGCTTTGTCAAAGATGAGTTAACCATAGAGTTGAGGGTCCATTTCTGGGCTCTCTATTCTGTTCCATTGATCTATTTGTCTGTTTTTGTGCCAGTACCATGCTGTCTTGATGATGACAGCTTTGTAATAGAGCTGGAAGTCCGGAATTGTGATGCCGCCAGCTTTGCTTTTCTTTTTCAACATTCCTCTGGCTATGCGGGGTCTTTTCTGGTTCCATACAAATTTTAGGATTATTTGTTCCATTTCTTTGAAAAAAGTGGATGGTATTTTGATGGGGATTGCATTGAATGTGTAGATTGCTCTAGGTAGCATTGACATCTTCACAATATTTGTTCTTCCAATCCATGAGCATGGAACGTTTTTCCATTTCTTTGTGTCTTCCTCAATTTCTTTCATGAGTATTTTATAGTTTTCTGAGTAAAGATCCTTTGTCTCTTTGGTTAGATTTATGACTAGGTATCTTATGGTTTTGGGTGCAATTGTAAATGGGATCGACTCCTTAATTGCTCTTTCTTCTGTCTTGTTGTTGGTGTATAGGAATGCCACTGACTTCTGTGCATTGATTTTATATCCTGCCACTTTACTGAATTCCTGTATGAGTTCTAGCAGTTTTGGGGTGGAGTCTTCTGGGTTTTCCACATAAAGTATCATATCATCTGCAAAGAGTGAGAGTTTGACTTCTTCTTTGCCAATTTGGATGCCTTTGATTTCTTTTTGTTGTCTGATTGCTGTGGCTAGGACTTCCAATACTATGTTGAATAGCAGTGGTGATAGTGGACATCCCTGCCGCGTTCCTGACCTTAGGGGGAAAGCTCTCAGTTTTTCCCCATTGAGAAAGATATTCGCTGTAGGTTTTTCATAGATGGCTTTTATGATATTGAGGTATGTACCCTCGATCCATGTACTCTGAATAGTTTTGATCAAGAAAGGATGCTGTACTTTGTCAAAAGCTTTTTCTGCATCTATTGAGAGGATCATATGATTCTTGTTCTTTCTTTTGTTAATGTATTGTATCACATTTATTGATTTGCAGATGTTGAACCAACCTTGCAGCCCAGCGATAAATCCCATTCGGTCGTGGTGAATAATCCTTTTAATGTACTGTTGGATCCTATTGGCTAATATTTTGGTGAGAATTTTTGCATCCATGTTCATCAGGGATATTGGTCTGTAATTCTCCTTTTTGATGGGGTCTTTGTCTGGTTTTGGGATCAAGGTAATGCTGGCCTCATAAAATGAGTTTGGAAGTTTTCCTTCCATTTCTATTTTTTGGAACAGTTTCAGAAGAATAGGTATTAATTCTTCTTGAAATGTTTGGTAGAATTCCCCTGGGAAGCCACCTGGCCCTGGGCTTTTGTTTTTTGGGAGATTTTTGATGACTGCTTCAATTTCCTTAGTGGTTATAGGTCTGTTCAGGTTTTCTATTTCATCCTGGTTCAGTTTTGGTAGTTGGTACATCTCTAGGAATGCCTCCATTTCTTCCAGGTTATCTAATTTGCTGGCATACAGTTGCTCATAATATGTTCTTATAATTGTTTGTATTTCTTTGGTGTTGGTTGTGATCTCTCCTCTTTCATTCATGATTTTGTTGATTTGGGTCCTTTCTCTTTTCTTTTTGATAAGTCTGGCCAGGGGTTTATCCATCTTGTTAATTCTTTCAAAGAACCAGCTCCTAGTTTCGTTGATCTGTTCAACTGTTCTTTTAGTTTCTATTTCATTGATTTCTGCTCTGATCTTTATGATTTCTCTTCTCCTGCTGGGTTTAGGCTTTCTTTGCTGTTCTTTCTCCAGCTCCTTTAGGTGGAGGGTTAGGTTGTGTACTTGAGACCTTTCTTGTTTCTTGAGAAAGGCTTGTATTGCTATATACTTTCCTCTTAGGACTGCCTTTGCTGCATCCCAAAGATTTTGAATAGTTGTGTTTTCATTTTCATTGGTTTCCATGTATTTTTTTAATTCTTCTTTAATTTCCTGGTTTACCCATTCATTCTTCAGTAGGATGCTCTTTAGCCTCCATGTATTTGAGTTCTTTCCAATTTTCCTCTTGTGATTGAGTTCTAGTTTCAAAGCATTGTGGTCCGAAAATAGGCAGGGAATGATCCCAATCTGTTGGTACCGGTTGAGACCTGATTTATGACCTAGGATGTGATCTATTCTGGAGAATGTTCCATGGGCACTAGAGAAGAATGTGTATTCCGTTGCTTTGGGGTGGAATGTTCTGAATAGGTCTGTGAAGTCCATTTGGTCCAGAGTGTCATTTAAAGCCTTTATTTCCTTGTTGATCTTTTGCTTAGACGATCTGTCCATTTCAGTGAGGGGGGTGTTAAAGTCCCCCACTATTATTGTATTGTTGTTGATGTGTTTCTTTGCTTTTGTTATTAATTGCCTTATATAATTGGCTGCTCCCATGTTAGGGGCATAGATATTTACAATTGTTAGATCTTCTTGTTGGATAGATCCTTTAAGTAGGATATAATGTCCTTCCTCATCTCTTATTACAGTCTTTGGTTTAAAATCTCATTTGTCTGATATAAGGATTGCCACCCCAGCTTTCTTTTGGTGTCCATTAGCATGGTAAATGGTATTCCACCCCCTCACTTTCAATCTGGGGGTGTCTTTGGTTCTAAAATGAGTCTCTTACAGACAGCATATCGATGGGTCTTGGTTTTTAATCCAGTCTGATAGCCTGTGTCTTTTGATTGGGGCATTTAGCCCATTTACATTCAGGGTAACTATTGAAAGATAGGAATTTAGTGCCATTGTATTGCCTGTAAGGTGACTGTTACCGTATATTGTCTGTGTTCCTTTCTGATCTATGTTGCTTTTAGGCTCTCTCTTTGCTTAGAGGACCCCTTTCAGGATTTCTTGTAGGGCTAGTTTTGTGTTTGCAAATTCCTTTAGTTTTTGTTTGTCCTGGAAGCTTTTTATCTCTCCTTCAATTTTCAATGACAGCCTAGCTGGATATAGTATTCTTGGCTGCATATTTTTCTCATTTAGTGCTCTGAATATATCCTGCCAGTCCTTTCTGGCCTGCCAGGTCTCTGTGGATAGGTCTGTTGCCAATCTAATGTTTCTACCCTTGTAGGTTACATATCTCTTCTCCTGAGCTGCTTTCAGGATTTTCTCTTTGTCTATGAGACTCGTAAGTTTTACTATTAGATGTCGGGGTGTTGACCTATTTTTATTGATTTTGAGAGGGGTTCTCTGTGCTTCCTGGATTTTGATGCCTGTTTCCTTCCCCAAATTAGGGAAGTTCTCTGCTATAATTTGCTCCAGTATACCTTCTGCCCCTTTCTCTCTTTCTTCTTCTTCTGGGATCCCAATTATTCTAATGTTGTTTCATCTTATGGTATCGCTTGTCTCTTGAATTCTGCCCTCGTGATCCAGTAGTTGTTTCTCTCTCTTTTTCTCAGCTTCTTTATTTTCCATCATTTCATCTTCTATATTACTGATTCTCTCTTCTGCCTCATTTATTCTAGCAGTTAGCACCCCCATTTTTGATTGCACCTCATTAATAGCCTTTTTGATTTCTACTTGGTTGGATTTTAGTTCTTTTACTTCTCCAGAAAGGGTTTCTCTAATAACTTCCATATTTTTTTCAAGCCCAGCTAGTATCTTTAAAGTGATGATTCTGAACTCTAGATCTGACATCGTACTAATGTCCGTATTGAGTAGGTCCCTGGCAGTCGGTACTACCTCTCGTTCTTTTTGTTGAGGTGATTTTTTCCGTCTTGTCATTTTGTGCAGAGGAGAATAGATTAATGAGAGAACAAAATGCTAGCAGAGTAACAATGTCCCCAGAAAATATACTCTAAACAAGTCAGAAAAGACCTGAAGCAGTGGAAAAAGAAATGGAAAGAGAAAAAAGAAAAAGAAAAAAAAAGAAAAAGATAAAGATAAAAACAAAAACAAACAAAACAAAACAACAACAACAACAAAAAACCAGAATGTGATCAAATATGATCAGGCTGGTATATAGATCAGTGCCACACACTAGATTTGGGGTGTATTTTGGTCTTTGGGAGAAAGTGCCTCCCAAAATTTTAAAGAAAGAAAAACTTATATATGTACAAAAATAAGTGTTGATATGATGAAGGGATGGAATATGACTGTAAAGATGGAAATTATAAAAAATTTTATAAAAGGAATTGATAAGAAGTTGTTTGAAAAAAGAAAGAAGAGGATTTAAAAAAAGAAAAAAGAAATAAAAGGGAGAGGATGTGATCAGGCAGGGGAATAGAAAACACCATATACTAGAGATTTAGGGTATATTTTAATCTGTTAGAAGAAACTATCTCAAAATTTTAAGAGAGAACAACTTATATATATAAGCCAAAAATACGGGTAACTACTATGAAGGGATAGAATATGACTCTAAAAATGAAAAATAAATTTTTTTTTAAAAAAAGGGATTGATACGATGTTGGTTGAAAAAGGGAAAAAGAAAAATTCAAAAAGAAAAAAAAAGAAAAAAAGACAGTTAAAAAAAAATTAACTTTGAAAGACTAAAGAATCATGGTAAAAAAGCCATGAATTCTATGTGCAGTATTCCCCTCGCGCTGGAGTTCTGCCGTTCTTATTGATGGGTAAACTTGGTCTTGGCTGGCTGTTCTCGCTGATCTTCTGGGGGAGGGGCCTGTTGCCGTGGTTTCCAAATGTCTTTGCCAGAGGCGCAATTGCCCCGCCCTTGCCCTGTCCGGGCTAAGTAATCTGCTCGGGTTTGCTCTCCGGAGCTTTTGTTCCCTGCGAGCTTTCTGTACAGCTTTGGAGGCGGAGAGTGAAAATGGCAGCCTCCCAATCTCCGCCCTGGAGGAGCCGAGAACTCGGCTCCCCGCTCCTCAGTGAGCCCCCAGAGAAAAGCCGTCAGTCACTCCCGTCTCCCCGGTCTCCGGCCGCACTCCGTGCTCACCCGGCCTGTGACCGCGCGATTCTATCTCTGGCACCCGACCCCGGGTGGAGTCTCCAAACCCAGCAGATCCCTGCGGTGCACTCCCGTGCGGCTCCTCCCCGGGGAGGAAGGTGAGTCTCCCCAGATCAGCTGCTTGTTGGGTCCCTGCTGGAGGAGCAGTGGCCCGACTGTGCCGCGGATCCCAGTTTATGGCAACCCCGAGCTGAGAGCCCACGCCTGGGCTCCGCCTCTGCAGCCAGCTTCCCTGCTCTGTTACCTGGGAGCTCTGCCACACTCAGGCACCCCCGGTCTTTCTGTGACCCCGAGGGTCCTGAGACCACACTGTCCCGGAGGGTTCCACCCCCTGCTTAGCCACCAGAGTGACGTCCCTCAGCGGAGCAGACTTTTAAAGTTCCAATTTTGTGCTCCGCGGCTCTATCACTTGCCAGAAGCGGCCGACGGAGGCCCCTCCCCCACCGTCTATCCTCCTGAATATCGCCTCAGATTCACCTCTCCGCACGTCCTACCTTCCAGAAAGTGGTCGCTTTTCTGTTCAGAGAGTTGTTGCTATTCCTTTCTTCGATCTCCTGTTGGGTTTGTAGGTATTCAGAATGGTTTGATCCCTATCCAGCTCAATTCCTGAGAGGAGACGAAATCCAGGTCTCCTACTCCTCTGCCATCTTGCTCCGCCCCCCCTATCATTAATACCTATGTCTTTTAATGGGTATTTGCTTTAAGACATGTACCTAAGCACTAGAGTAAAAGATTAAATGGCATTTAAATTTTATAAAATAACTATTATTTCCATAAGTTTTTTAACATATTTGATACAATGCACCATTTGTTTTAAGATGCAATGGTAATATTTGTACCTCAATAAAAGCTTTTTAAGAATGAGAAATAGGGGTGCCTGAGTGGCTCAGTCAGTTGGGCGTCTGCCTTCGGGTCAGGTATGATCCCTGGGTCCTGGGATTGAGCCCCACATCAGTTCCCTGCTCAGCGCGGAGTCTACTTCTACCTCTCCATCTGTCCCTCCCCCCAGTTTGTGCTCTAAATAAATAAATAAATAAATAAATAAATAAATAAATAAAATCTTAAAAAAAATGAGAAATTTAAAAAAAATGAGAAATAAAAAAATAAACTCCTTCCATACCAAGTGACATTATTGAAGTCAGCATCAGTCTTTATGAATACCCTCTTTAACCCCTTTTCATTTTGCAAGTCTTAATACATGTATTTTGCACTGCCTTATATTATAGTGAATATATATACATGTTAACCCTCTCCTGTCCCCATTTGCATTCTCTTGCAAGCAGGTTGATTTGGAGGACTGAACAGAGCTCATGGCACCCAGGAGATACAAAATAAACTTTCATGGGTTTCTACTACTCAACATACTTTCAGCATTCAAGAACATTACATATCTATAAACAACTGTTCAAAAATACTAAGTACCTTTTTTTGTGTGTCCTTGGCTTTTATAAAAACTTGTTGTATGGAAGTGTTTAATCACTATATTTATATACATGTAACTAATATTATACTGTATGTTAGCTAACTGGAATTTAAGTAAAAACTTAAAAAAAAAAACACCACCAAAACTTGATAAAAGCTATGCATGGGCCATAGTAGTCTCATCTCTCCTCAAATAGAAGTAATTGCATAATATTTACAGATGATTTTGGGAGGCTCTCAGGGCTCTCTCCCTAAAAGCTACCAATAGATTCAGGTTAAGAACATGCATACAGAGTGCTGGAAAATTTAGAAACCATCTACATGTTAGTTGATAGGCAAATCATTTTTTTAAATAACTTGCTTCTCAGAAAACATACCTATGTAAGAATATGTACCTGCTGATTTGGTGGTATTGTCAAATATCTTCATACATATATTTTAAATGTCATGGAATGATAGTAGTTTCTCATTTGCCTCTAAAAAATCAATTTGAATATTGATTTTGAAAGGATGATAATTGTAGCCAGGGAAGAAATAAAGAAGACCGAGCCATAGAGTGAAGAATGATCATAAATGCACTTAAAAAAGAAGAGAGACTGTTACACATTGAATAAAAATCAGAGATTATTTATTCCTTTAAGTAAGTAATCATGAGATTAAGAACATTTCAAGAGTTTATAAATTATGTTATTATATTTATTTTCCATATTAAGTTTTTTTTATTTTGCCAAGTAAGATGAATTTGTTTAAAAATGTCACTATAGTCCTGGGATCGAGCCCCGCATCGGGCTCCCTGCTCCGCGGGAAGCCTGCTTCTCCTTCTCCCATTCCCCCTGCTTGTATTCCCTCTTTCGCTGTGTCTCTCTCTGTCAAACAAATAAATAAATAAATAATAAATAAAAATAAAATAAAATAAAAATGTCACTATAAGGTATAATGTTAAACTTTTATTTTCAGCAATTAGATTATATTTGAGGTTATGACTTTCTCTCCCTCTGCCCCTCCCCCCTGTGCTCAGATTCTCTCTCTTTCTCTCTCTCTAAATTAAATAAATAAATCTTAAAAAAAATAAAATGTCTCTGCAATGCTGGGTGGCTCGGTCAACTAAGTATCCAACTCTTGATTTCTGCTCAGGTCATGATCTCAGGGTTGTGAGATGGAGCCCCCTGTTAGGTTCTGTGCTCAGCAAGCAGTCTGCTATTGAGTCTCTCTCTCCCTCTCCCTCTGTCCCTCCCCACTGTGTGTGTGTGCACACACTCTCTCTCTCTCTCACAAATAAATAAATAAATCTTTAAAAAATAGAATGAAAAAATAAAAAATAAAATGTCTTTGCCTTTCTCTTCCACCCAGCCAAATCCAACATTCTTCTCTAAGTCCAATTCAAATCATTCTCACTTTAAATCTTTTATTATTAGCCATATTCTTCTCTTGCCTTGAACTTCTTCAGCATTAAAAAATAATACATATTTGCACACATTGCTCATATGCTAATAGATAAAGTGCTAATTATATATATTCTGTTGAGAGAAAAAGATACTGCATGTGTAAAGTATAATTAATCACCTTGAAAAGAAATCAAAACTATAAAAAGGATGATTTGAAGACAATGGTAATAGAAAGTACCAGTAGTTTATCTACAAGTAAGAGAAGAGGAAATGTTGCCAAATCATTTTTCAGGATATGGCAGTCCCTATATATCCATGTCCAGATTCCTCCAGTCTTGAACTACCACTCTGTCCCTTCTCACACATACATCTCAAGAAACTATGGGCAATTTGAATATAAGGAGGGAAGTGTCAATGTGCCATGAAAACATGTTTTAGGATGTAGTGAGGGTCCTGAAAATAAGGAAGGGTGACAGCTGAGGTGCCTGCTGTATCAACAAAGGAATAGAAAAAGGCATTATGGTGGGTTGCATGACCTGTGAGAGATTATAGTTTTGCTTTTATGGCCATGTGCAGGGATTTTGTTCTTGCCCACATACTGATGTAATAAGAACTTCCTTTGAGCAGTAAACTAAGTTTACATGTAACTCTAAGATTTTTGATAAATTACTTATCCTTTCTATGCCTCAGTTGCATCATTGGCACAGTAGGAATTATAACTCTAGTCTTTATAAGAATCTGAAGAAATAATACATGTAAAGCAGTTAAACCAGAAATAATGCTTGGCATATGGAAAGCAGGCAATAAAACTCTACCCTCACTATAACTATTCTAAAGCAAGCTGGGAAATTTCCAGTCTACTAGAAAGTTAACATTGAATCAGATTTTGAATCACACATTCTAAGTAAACATGACCAAAGAATGACTGCCAGTTTATTTGGCTCCATAAGAAGGAGAATTTGGAAGTCCTAGTGTTGTATTCATGAAACAGTTTAGCTTACAACTACTCCAATGGAAATTGATCCAAAATTCTGCTTCTCACATCCAAATCCAGCCTGAATGGAGAAAATGAACAAATACCTTGCTCAGAGTGATACACTCAATTATTTCATTTCTTCTGTTGGCCTAAAGTCTACAGATTAAAAAACACAAATAATTTATAAAAATGAACTGTTTTTTTTCTTCTTAATATTCATATTTTTATAGAATTATTCACTATTCAATATTAAAATGATTTTGGATTAATGAAATGTTTAAAGAAGTTGGATAATTGATTGGAAGGCAATGGATATTTTCCTTTTATCATGAGTCATGGAATGGTAGTATTGTTTTGTTTTTTAAAAACACATTTAAAGGGGTGCCTGAGAGATAGTCAGTTAAGCGACTGACTTGGTTTTGGCTTGGATAGTGATCTCAGGGTCATGAGATTGAGCCCTGCATGAGGCTTCACGCTCAGCATGGAGTCTGCTTAGGACTCTCTCTCCCTCTCCCTTTGTCCCTACCCCCCATCTCTCTCTCAAATAAATAATCTTTAAAAAATGTTTAAAAACATATTTATAGTCTTTTCTGCTCATCTGGATATTGAGAAAAATGATATATCTGCCTATTCAGAATGTTTTGAGACTCAGCTAAAATGAAGTAATAAAATTAATTTCCAAACCCTTTTATAAATTTATCAAATAGAGATTAAAATTATTCATATTAATTTCAATGAAATTCAAAAATAGTGAAACTTTTATCAGTTTAGTTACTTTTGAACTCACCATTCTTCAACTCCATACAAAGTAATAATAATAATAATAGTAATAAATTTAATTGTTTTTCAATTTATTACCTGCCCTTGGAGAAATTCTCAAGTCACATAATAAAAAAAACAGGTTGCTTTCTCAATTATGCTCTTAATCTATCATGAACTTTAGTTTGGCTGCCTCTTTCTGACATATAATCACAGTAACTAGGGATATGAAGAGGAGACCAATTCATTTATATTACATTCAACAGAACTATTATTTTTCTCCACAATTAAATGAGGAATAATAAGATCAATCCATTCCTAGAGATATACAAATTTTTAATCCATCTAATCCAATGTATAATGGTTTTTAAAAACAAGACAATGGTTAAAGAGAGCCTATTAGACACTCAGAAATATAAATTTTTAAAAGTATATAGAATAGTAAACTCCTTTAATTAACTGTTGTTTTAGAATAAGATAGTCATAGACCTATACCTAATTATTGCTCAAGTTATCAAGATGATAATATTTCTCAGTGTTTAATAGACTCAGTTAAACAAATCTGAAAACCTGTTTAGTGCATTTGTTTAGGACATATCCAAAGTCTGCTCCTGAAAAATCTATCACTGATAAAGCTTCTCACCTTTGATTTCAGTAGTTTTATGACAGAGATTGTTCTAAGAGAGGGCCAGATTGATCCAAACACTGACCAGGATTTCAATTCAAGCTGAATTAAACAATAAAATCATATATAATTATGTAACTTAAGATACTAGAGCTAGAATTGGTATACAGGTAAACTTATTAGGGTTGCTTAACAATGTCACAGAAACTCAATCACTGTTCCTTCTTTGTGTTTGATATGGCTGTCAGTTAACAACTTGCTTTCTCATGTACTATTATATATAATCTGTATAACAACTGTGTATGGAGTAATTACGTATCCATGTACATATGTATGTGAAAGCAATCCGTGAACTATCAAATGTCATATAGATGTGAGATGGCATAATTAACACTATTATTCTTACTCAATTTGAAATGTTTTGGCAGTAAAAATCAACTCTGCTACACCTGACGTTTCCCCAGTGTTTAAAGAAGTTCTCAATTTAGAAACATAACCTTGGAAACCACACATTTACAGCTCTAATAGAACAAAACTGTCAAGAACAATTTTTTTTGTATTTTCCCTTGAGAATTAACAATTTTTTATTGAACTTGCAAAAAATTGCCATCAAATCTCTAAGAAATGGTGTTCAGTACTGGAAAAATTCAGTGCCACATTATAAATTCTAAATATGTCATTTTTGAAGTTGAGACTTTAGTGTGGCATCATTTATTTCCTCAATTTTGCATTTGTACATTCATAATTTATTTTGTCAGACTGGTTCATTTAGTATTAAGCTTCATGGTTAATGATTTTTAAAAAAAGCAAGAAACAAGATAACTGAATGAGAGAACAGGGCTTTTATGTCTGTGAAAAAGAGATGCAGAACTTTTCTAACCATGGACAAAAATTTAAATATCCATGGGCAGTATGTAAATGTGCTATTTAAAGGACATGATGAACTTCAAAATATATTCTTGCCTTACTGTAAGCCTTACCTTTCCTGAATATAAAACTGTCAAAAAGTATAAATATTGTAGTGAATTTAATATTTGCTGTGATAAAAATCTGCTCAATTTAACACTTTTAAAGTTGTAATAATAATAATCATCAAAATTTGGCTACCTTTGAAGTAGAATGGTAGTTGTTCTGCTGAAGAACATTTTAAAAGTAAATAAAATAAAAAAAATCAAATGATATTTTGGTTAGAAATAAAAGAGAGAGCCATTTCCCAAAAGAGAATTCCTGAAGAAAGCAGAAAGTTGCTTACACCTCATCTTCATACTAGGGATAGAAAACTAAGCTGTGTTCAGCACCTGAGCTTTACTGGCCATTGGAGAAAGGTCAGAGTAGTTTTGCTATAAGTATGTCGAGTTAAAATAATATGATACTGTTTTTAGCAGCCACTTTTTGTTTTATTTATTTATTTTATCGGTCACTGAGTTTCCTATAATAAGATACACATTCTTGTTCATACTCTTTAAAGAGGCATTTTCTACATGTGTTGAAGACCTTCTTTCCAGTAGAGGGCACTGCTGTATATTTATCCAAGCCCCACTTGGACATTAAAACTTGAAAAATAAAAGTCAACAGAACAAATGCTTTGTGGATTGTCATAACAAAGAAACTAGTGTCATAAAGGAAGTGGAGAAAGGAAGGGAAAGGACATTGAGAATATTTTTTTACTTTTAAACAATATTACCATATATTTTAATCGTATGAGCCACTCTATTTTCCCAAAAATTGGCCTTAGAAAATTAAATAATATTTGACAACTACAAGGGAAAAATAAATTCAGAGAGATCTTTTTTATCTATGAATAGCTTGTAAAAAGTGGATATTTGTTTTTAAACTTAATTCTTTAAAGCCTAAATTAAATATTCTGACCTAACAAAGAGCTTTCCCTTAAACTTCCATCTCTCACAGGAGAATTAGTTTCTTCCTCTTCTGTGTTCCCACAGGATGCTGTACATGTGTCTGCTTTTGTTCTTATAGTTATGTACATGCTTTGGGGCTCTAATGAGTTGTGGCCTTTACGGAGTGAGAGTCCTCATTATTCTACCAATGCTTGGCACAGAGTGTCTGCTCAATAAATATGTATTAAATAACTAAATGGCTAACAAAAATAAAAAAGCATTTTAAGAGAAGAGAAATTTTTACCTAGAATACCAAATTAGTAATAAAAATATAAATTCTGTGAAGATATGATAAATAGAACTATTGAATTTTCTCCAAATTAACCTTAGCATAGAGAGATATAAATGATTCATTATCAATACATACTCTGATAACTCTATTTATTTTGTCTTTATTTAGTATTTAAAGGAGTTGTTCCTTTCCTTCTTTCTTAGAGAATGAAAAAACAAAAAGAGCATCCCTCTAGTGAAATCAAGAACATTCCTCTAATGAAAACTTCATTTTAAATAGATTAATGCTGAACATTATTAATTACCATGATTCAAAGCAAAAATTCAAGATTCTACTTTTAAAATATGCACATATATGATATATATATAAATATTGAGAGAGATCTATTTATCTATCCTTATATGTATCAATATATATAATAGTTATGCATATGCCCAAAGGAAACTACTATTAAAATATGAGTGCATCAAATATGACAATTAAAAAAATCTTAAAATTATTTTAAAAGAATTATTTTCTGTTCCTTTCTTTCATAAGATTAAATCTATGTGTTTTTTTTAAAGATTTTTATTTATTTATTTGAGAGAGAGAGAATGAGAGAGAGCACATGGGAGGGGGGAGGGTCAGAGGGAGAAGCAGACTCCCTGCCAAGCAGGGAGCCCGATGTGGGACTTGATCCAGGGACTCCAGGATCATGACCTGAGCCGAAGGCAGTCGCTTAACCAACTGAGCCACCCAGGAGCCCTAAATCTATGTTTTAAAGTTGTTTTTGTTGGATTAAAAACTTTTGGGTAGATAAAACATTAATCACTATGTACTTTTATATAGATTAGATATTAACCTTCATTTCCAAAATGACATGAAAATCCATTCTAAATAGTCTGACAAATTATAATCAACCTAAACAGATCCAGGAAATCTGGATCTCAGAAGTTTTATATCATTCTGCATGGCTTTCCATTGTTAAAAGATAATTATATATATAGATATATATATATACACACACATATATATATAAATGAAAATGACATATTAAAAAAAAAAGATGTTTTAGTTCCTAATGTCATTGGAAATAGGAGACATGCTAGCAGAAAATACAAAATGTTATCATTCAAGCAAGTCTCTTTACAGCCAAACATTATGCCAGGGGCACAGTAAAACCACTCAGTGTGGCCACAGTAACCACCAGTTTAGAATGACTTAGCTACAGAGCATCTTCAAAGATTTAGGGGATTGGCCACAATTCCCTTCTGATGACTATGCCAAAGTGGTCAATGTATTTCAGGTCTATAGACATGATTCAAGTTAAAGTGATACTTTCAACTGATTATAAAATATATCCCCAAATAACAATGTATTTACTTATTAGATTTACCTTACGAGATAGACCAAGAATCATGATATCAACACCACTACCAAAGCAAATTTATTCAGTAGAGTTGAAGATGTCTTTTGCAGTTGTTTTGTTCCTGGAATACATTCTACTGAGGGTTAAAACCTCAATATAAGAAAAGAGACATAAAATTATGGAATGGAAGTAGATGAGGAAAAATCATGTATCATTGGATTTGAAATAGAAGTAAGAATTTATAATTAAAATAAACAAAGATTATGTATTCCCTAGTTTTTGTTCAAATCTTCTGTTGCAATGAGTACACCTAACACTCAGATCCTGGTGTCTAAAATATTTTTTCACAAAGACTAGTAATATTGAAGGGATAGCAGATACCAAGTTTGGGGCAGTGGATTTAAAAATTGAGCCTAGAATGTTTTGTTGTCTCAGAATTCAAGGAAATAATAAACTGAGAAGACAAAAGGACAAAAATGCCAACTTGAAGAGGTTTCCAATAGCAATTTTGGCATAATTTAAGTGTCAAAAATATATTACAAGTAATGTATCATTTCATATTGAATAAATATAAATCCATCATATATATGTATATATATATTACATTTAAGAAAGACAAATGTGTAAGAAGGAATGCACTTCTCTTCACAGAGGAATGTTAGAGCATACATGTAGAAGGAATAATAGAATTAGAAAATTTTCACTTTGTGTTCCTTAATGTAATAATTCATTAAAGCCAAGATTATCAATGCATGCTAAAATTATTATGTAAAATTGTGCTGGGACAGTACATTCACATAGTTTCAAGATATCATTCCACACATTACTTATCAATATCAAATATATATATATTTGTCCATGATTAGCATGGACAAAATCTCATCTTATTAGATTAATGCAAACCCACCAATCATAGTACAAACTGACATCATAAACCCTTTAATATGATGAAATGGGAACTATGTATCATTGCCTGTATAATATCTTTATCAGACTATTTAATATATTCAAAAGGAAACCATCATACAAACCCAAATTATAAAACACAAGGCCGTTATCTTGGACTTTGTGAAAATGTAAATGCCATGAAAGATAGATCAAGGGGCATTAGAGATGAATGGAGTTTCAAGAGATATGACACCAAATGTACTACATGACCTTTGATTGGATGCTGGATTGGGACAATTAAGGATATTTGAAAATGAATTGTATATTAGGTAATATTATTATACCTGTTAAATATTTTGAGTATTATAATGTGATTATACAGATTGTCCTTGATCTTAGGGACACATGTTGAAGTGTCATGTTGGCCACTTACTTTCAAATGATTCAGAGAAAAGTATACATGTATTGATGCATGCATGTATGTATGTGTGTGTATGTATGTATATACCTATGCTCATAAATAAATATAGATAAATAAATTATAGCTAAAGAGACACAGCAAATGTAGCAAGATGCTAATAGTCAGTGCATGTAAATCAGAGGTTGATAAGCTTTTTCTCTAAAGGGCCTGATAGTATATATTTTAGGCTTTGTGCCCATATGGTCTCTGCTACAACTTCTCAACACTAGTTGTTAAGTGCAAAAGCCATACACAATACATAAATACGCATAATTTTGTTCCGATAAAAATTTATTTTCAAAAATAGTTAAAACTTGAAATTGTCCCTGGAACCGCAGACCCCTGATCTAAGGGAGTTTTTATATAGGTGTTCATCTTTTCTGTAAGTTCAAAAATAATGAATATTTTTTAAAAATGGAAAAAAAACTATTATCTTGAAACAAAAAAATATTGATTTGATGTTATTTGTCATAAAAGTGGAAATGCCAACAGTATTTAATAAAAAGTCATGTAGATTTTAATTGCTGTGATGCCATTGTCCTTCTCAGTAAGATAAAAAGGGGAAGGTGAGTGACTAGATTCAGGTCATTAGAAACAAAGAAAAACACCATTATCCAGAGAGAACAAAGATTTCTAAATATTAAACTGCATTCCTGATCTTGTTTTTATTTTGTTTGCTTATAAACTTAAAATTACAAGCAATGAATGGTAATAGAAAGAAGCCTTTCCAGAGAAATATAATTATTTGAATATCAAATTTGGACATGTACTATTTTAACCACTAAATTTTATAAAATATGTATGGTTTGGAAAAATAAATGTTATTACTTACACTGTATGTGAACTTACTAACCTTGTGATACTTGGCACACCACAATACATACTGTGTGGGGATTAGTTTTCTCTCTGAAGACTTGCTTGGAATTAAGTTGCTCCCATTCACCTACTGAAGGACATCTTGGTTGCTTCTAAGTTGTGCTGCTTAAGAATAAAGCTTCTGTACACATCCGTATACAGGCTTTTGTGTGCATATACCTTTTCAACTAATTTGGATAAATAGCAAGGATTGCAATTGCTGAATTGTATGGTAGGAAAATGTTTAGTTTTGTGAGAAAGTGCAAAACTGTCTTCCAAAGTGGCTGTACCATTTTGTATTCCCACCAGCAATAAATGTGTGCCCCTGTTGTTTATATCCTAGCCAGACTTTGGTGTTTTCAGTGTTTTGGATTTTTACCATTCTAATAGCTATATAGTGGTATCTCATTTTCGCTTTAATTTACCATGTTTTGCCATCTTTTTATCTTTTTAGGTGAGGTATCTCTTCAGGTCTTTTACCCATTTTTAATTGTTTTTTTTTCCCTATTATTTAATTTTTTAAGAGTTCGTGTATTTTGGGTAATAGTTCTTTATCAAATATATTTTTGTAAATATTTTCTCCCAGTCTGTGACTTGTCTTCTAATTGTATTGACAGCATCTTTTGTATTTTTTCCCCCATAGTTATAGGTGTATCATAGCTTCTGGTATGGGAATTAGAGATCCTGAGAGAATTTTTCTAGATTATTTCTAAGCTGCCCTCCAACTCTTAACACCTTGAGAATTTTTTTTTTGAATGACATTTTGAGATTACAACTTAACACAAAGTATGATAATACAAATAAAAGCTAGCAGCTTTTAAAATCATTCAATAACCTATTGAGTTTTTTAAGATTTTGTTTTGTAGTATGAAAACCATTACATTTCCTCCATATATTAATACTTTACTAGATCCTAACATGCAATTAACTATAGGGTACAAAAGTTGGTTAACAAGAACAGTCTGCACTAAAAAATGTCTATGTTTTGAGAGTTTGTTTATTTTTCAGGTTTTCATTGTTAAAATGTGAGGGACAAGAATACTATGAATAAAATCAGACCCTCTTGTTGAGTTTCTTGAATGTTTTTCTCAGTGGGAAGTATTGGCTCTTCCTTAAGAACTGCAGAATGGGATTTACAAAGATAACTTGTGAAATAGAGGTTAGTAGAGTGATTATAGTCAATTGTTGTTGTTTTCTAAGTGAGATCTCTATCTACACTTCTTTTATAGGTTCCTTCTCAGCATGTGATTGAGGACCGCATCCATAGACACAGCAATTTTGTGTTATTTGCATAGATTAGCATTAGCCTTTTCACTGGCAATTTTTTCTATTATTTTCCTGCCAATACAAATACCAAAAGCTATTTAAAGTAAGAAGAAGCTTAAGGAAAGGTAGATTGAATCTTGTCACAAATCGAAGCACAATGACTGAGCTGAAGATATTTCTGTCATCTAAGATTAGAGTTGTCCCACAAAATAAACACAAAAAGAATGGTCTGTTCACCAGACTTGCTGTGGTTAAGACTTTTGAACATTTACACAGCGGCTTAGGTAAATTTCATCATTGTCACCCATTCTCAAGGTATTTAAACTTTACAGTTTTTCGGATCTTATAAAAGTATTTTCATTAACTCCTTCAAACATACTGTTTTTATATAAGAAAGAAATGATGCTCAAATTGCCAATGATTAAAAAAATATGATTTTTTTTCTGATGAAGACATGTATTTAAGCTATGTATTATGCAAGAAGAAAAAATAATAACTAGTAATCTAAAATATAATGTGGCCAAAGGTAAAATAGAAAGCATTAGAGGGTTTTGTTTTGTTTTGTTTTATTTGAGGTGTATATGACAGAAAAAAATATCAGCTAATATCAAACTTTCTGGAAATAACATTCTCATATTAATTATCACAAAGTATATTAATAATGTTGGACTGTAACAAATTACCACAAAGTGAATGGCTTAAAAAGCCCCAAATCAAGGTGTCAGCAGGACCATGTTTTCTCTGAAGGCTCTAGGGCAGGATCTGTTTGTGCCTTTCTCTTAGCTGCTGGTGTGGCCCAGAATCTTTGATGTTCCTGTTTATAGACACATCATTCAAATCTCTTCCTTCATCTTCACATAGCATTCTTCCTGTGTTTTTGAGTCTCTGTTTTTCTCTTCTTATAAGGACACCAGGCATATTGAATTAGGGCCTACCTTAACTCAGTATGACCTCATTTTAACATGATAACATCTGCATATATAAACACTTAACTTTCCAAGTAAGTTCACATTCTAAAATTCTAAGGAAGACATGAATTTTGGGGCAAAATGATTTAATCCAGTATAAAATATAATATGTGAACTTTGGACACAGATCAATCTGAATTGAGTGCTGACTCTATACTTAGTAGCTAGGTAACCCAACACAAGTTATTCAATCTTTCTAACTACATCTTGTCCTCTTTATATATAAAAGGATGATAATACCTATTTTGCCAAGTTGTTGGAAAGTTTAGAAATAATATTTGTAAATTGCCATATAATTACCTAAAACATAGAAGGCCCTAAAAATATCAACTATCATTATTTTACAATTATTATTATTATATAGAATCATAGCATCTGGCTTCTATTATAAATATTTATTTGTTAAGGCAAAATTCCAGAAAGGAAATAAAAATCTTTATCAAAACATATGAGAAACTTCATGAAAGTGTCACATTATTGCTTTGATGTTAAAATATAATTTTTCCTTTAGCCTTGCAAGCAGCATACTTCTGAGTTCAGTTGACCTTTAAAGAGTCAGATGGTACAGGATTGATCTTGATAATAATACACTACATAGGGCTTTATGCCACTTCAAAAGAACTACTCTACCATCCCCTTTTTTCATTTTATAAGTATCTTTTTTTTTCATTTCTGTGATCAATCATTATTTATCTACCATATGTGAGGTAGTGTTTATATATAATATATATAAACATATGTGTTAAATATATGTGTTTGTGAATAACACAAAAATATATGATCATACTCACAAGGAGTTTACAGTTTATTTGAGAGAGAAGACTAGTATAACATATCAAGCATACTTAGGCAAAGTAATTGCAATTTTAATAAGAAATCTACTTTTTTAACAATTAAAAAAAATCTTATATTGGGCCAAGCAGTATATTGGGCCCTGGGTACACAAAGATGACTAAAATTCCTCCTTCTTCAATATGCTGTCAGACCAGTGAGAGACACAAAAGAGTCAGTGTTCATTTCTATACAATGTTGTAAGTTTAATGATAAACTTCTGAGAGAATATTTTTAATGGAAAAGAATAACTTAGATCAAAGATCTAAGATTTCTGGAAGAAGGTGACATTGAATTGATTATTGAATGATTAGTAACAGGTAGTCCATTAGAGAAATAACAGAAGACAGGATAAGAAATTTTGAGGAAGAGGAAATAGTATATGTGAGAAAATGAAGAGGGGCACAAAATTTGTAAGCATTTTAAGTTATTCATAGCTCAGATTGGTTGGATTAAAAGGCACTATTGAGAAAGGTCATGCAATGAGTCTTGAGCAAGGCCAGATTTTTTTAATAAAGATTTTATTTATTTGAGAGAGAGTACAGCAAGGGAAGGGGCAGAGGTAGAAGGAGAAGCAGACTTCCTGCTGAGAAGCGAGCCCAATGCGGGACTCCATCCCAGGACCCTGGGATCATGACCTGAGCCTAAGTCAGATGCTTAACTGACTGAGCCACCCAGGTGCCCCAAGCAGGGCCAGATCTTTAAGTATTTTTAGTATAGTAGGATTTGATTCTATATTATCTGTATAGACAAACAGAACTGTAAGTGTTCTAAGAGAATTTCTTGAGGACTGGAGAACTGAGGAAATTAACATTTACTAGCTCCATATGTCATGTAAATACAAAGTGCTTGTATATGCATTATTCCATGTAATCCACACAGCAAATATCCACAAATTAACCAGAAAACCAGGTCAAAGATATGAAGACATTTGCCCAAGTCATACCACAGGTAAATGAAAATGTGTGATTTGTTCAAATGATGACATAGTGAGAAATATATGTGTTTGTCATGGGTGAAAACAACTACTATGAGAAAAATCTTAGAAGGAATCCTTAGAATGAAATAAATATAATATATTGGTAGGATCAGTGAAATAAGTGATCAAACTACTGAAATAAGTCTGGATATATAGAGAACAGTCAAATTATGAAGGCATAAAACCATAAACACAGGCACAGATATGAAAAAGGTAAAAATAATTGAGAGTGGTGAAGATTTCTCAGGAAAATAGTGATATTATTAAAATAGATTTTAGATAATTTCTATTTGACTGAGATAAATGAACATGAGAATTTAGCAAGGAAGCCATTACTTGTACCAGTTGAAGTACAATGTGATGACCCCACATCTGGGGTCAGGTTAGGAGCGGTACAGGTGGGAGGTTTGTTGGCAATGGGACTAAAATGATGGGATTTGTTAAAAAAAATAAAAAAAACCTTAAAAATGAAAAAAGTATCTAATTTTAAAATTAGTTGCCCACTGGAACATGAAGAAAGATTAAAATATTCCAAACCATAAAGGAGTAAGAATAGGGGTATAAGTGACAGAGATAGGAATTTTGCTAAAGGAATCTGAGTTAGAGAGGCTTACTGGTGGTGGTGTGAGATGATACATTCATTCAGTTTTAGATACAGTGTGAGATGACAGCAAAAGATTTAAGCAGCATATCCAGTAGTCTCTACCTATTGCACATGAATCAAAACATATCATTAATGTGAACATGCAGTCGTGAGAGAAAAAAGGCTCTTGTGATCATGTGTCTTTTTATTTTGGATCATTTTTCCAAGGTCTGGAAATGTTAACATATAGAAACTCTTCTAAATAGGTGGTCTGAACTATCAGAAGGATAACAATTTTTTTTTTTTTTTTTTTTTAAAGATTTTATTTATTTATTTGAGAGAGAGAGAATGAGAGAGAGCACACATGAGAGGGGGGAGGGCCAGAGGGAGAAGCAGACTCCCCGCCGAGCAGGGAGCCCGATGCGGGACTCGATCCGGGGACTCCAGGATCATGACCTGAGCCGAAGGCAGTCGCTTAACCAACTGAGCCACCCAGGCGCCCAGAAGGATAACAATTTATTTGTCTTAAGGATTAGTTAAAAGAATGAATGTATTTGAAATAAATAAATAAAGATTTCTGTGTCTTGAGTTGTAGAAATGCCACAGTTATGCTAATTCTGAAGTCCTTTTTTGGAGGTACATATGAAAGCAGATTGCCTATTTGGGGACTTCAGAGAATGATTTCAAAATAACACTAATACATATGAACATTGACTGTCTTAAAGTTACAAAACTAATAACAGCCACAGTTACTTTGTATTATGCTGTTTTTCTTGTTGCCATATTCCTAATTGTGAATTGTTTTATCAAAATCCAGACTATGTGTTGACAGTAGGGTACATTTTGTGTAGGGAGAGGGAGGTGCAGGGAGCAGATGGAAACTTTTTGTACTTTTAGCTCAATTTTAATGTGAACAAAAAACTCTAAAAAACTCTATAAAAGGTCTTTCTAAACCAACAATTATGATACTTAAAACTGACACTACAATTACTCTTCTAGGTTTTAAGTAAACTGTACAGAGGAATGGGTAAGATATTTCCAGTGCATCAGCCTCATATAACTCCCTGACAAACAGTTTAAACCAACTCTCCAGTAAAGATGATCATCATGATCACTAAATATGTGAATTAAGAAATCTTAATTTATTCCTAGGGGCACAGAGGGAGTAATTATATGTATATGGAAATTACAAAATTTGGAAAAATTAAAAAATATTGATGCCAGTAATTGAAATGCAGCCCTTATTATTATATAGGCCAGAAAGTGTCTAATAGTAAAAACTTAATATGCAGCTGTAAGGATGTGGTAGTGCAGGGACTTTAAACAATTCTGTACAAGAAATTTTGTACATGTTTTATCACTTGTTTTACAAAGGGAGAGATGGGTAAATTTCTCTTAGGGTGAAAACAGAAATTTTTGAAAAGTCCAAGAGAAGTTATTGTATTAAATTTGACACACCCCACATTTTCCATTTAAATGCATACTTCTGTGAATAAGACATTAAGTCGATGAGGAAAATTATCATCTTGTCACATGCAAGCTTTAAGTTATAATTGTGAGAAAGAAACATCTCATTCCTTAAACACTGTAAGAGGTGAGGTTGAGTTAAGTTGGTTAATTAGTTGAAAGGCTAAAGTGAATTTTGTCTACCAGCTTAAATGCAAACTTTGATAGCCCAAATAGTTCAATTTTGCTTTTTAACTGCATTTCTAGAAACAGAAACAGATGCTCCAGGCTAAAGATTGCTCACAAAAGATTCTAATGAGATGAAAAAGTATGAATATAAATTGCACCTTATCTCTGATGCTTTAAGAGGGAATTTCCTCTGAGAAACAAACTGAGGGTTCTAGAGGGGAGGGGATGGGGGGATGGGTTAGCCTGGTGATGGGTATTAAAGAGGGCACGTTCTGCATGGAGCACTGGGTGTTATACACAAACAATGAATCGTGGAACACTACATCAAAAACTAATGATGTAATGTATGGTGATTAACATAATGTAATAATAAAAAAGATAAAATAAAAAAGAGGGAATTTTCTCAGAGATTATGTTTAGAAAGATATTGTTCCTATGATGAGCATAAATGCTCACACTTAATTTCACTTATTGCAAATGATATTTCTACTTTGTCTGCCTCTTAAAGAATACCTATATAGTATATCTAGTAGATTTTTTGGCAATAAGCAGCCTTTCTTTTTGAGAAAACAGAATTTAATACATTATCCTCTTTTTTTTTTTAACTGATAGGTGAAGTAAAAGTGGCTTTTAGCTATCAGGTAGAATAAAACACCTTTAAGTCTCTCAAAATTCAGTCACATGATTCCTGGTGCCTATATAAGATAGTGTAGAAATGTACCAATCTGATAAAATTACGATATTCCTGTAATGGTTGCTTACAGTTTGGGGCTCTACAACTAAACTTAACTAGTAGTTAAGATATAAAACACATAGGTATAAAGACTATAAACCCTGAAATTCTCTTCCCTCACTTTCAAAAAACATTTCTTATTTAGAAGTTGGAGAGAGATTAAATATTATGTTAAAAGCTCCAAATATTTTGTAGTAAAGAGACTCAGAATATTACTATAGAGGAAAAATATCTCAAAGTATATTAATTCAATGTAGATTTACAGTTGCTATGGAGATTAAAATATTTATATGCAAATTTAAAAAATTTGCATTTCTCTGGGTACTGTCTAACCTACTATAATTGAGATGCCTGAATTGAAGTTTATTTTTTTTCTTATGTATCCATTCAAAGATGGGAAGACTATCTGAGGCTAATTGGGTATTTAATCCTTGACTTTTGACTTTCACTTGTGCATTTATGGCGGGTGGTTGGTCTAGTTTCCACCATTTCCCAGCCAGTAGGAAGGAGAAAGGGAGCAGGGAAGGCAACATCCTATGGTGTTAAGGTCGAGAGCTAGTAGGTATAAACATTCCCAGGGCATAGATATATGGCTACCTTAGCTATGAGGGAGATTGGGTGTGGTTACAGGCTCTAAGCCAGCTCCCAATGACCCCTGCTGGAAATCATCATAAAATAATATGTAACCAAAATATACTTACTTTAGATGAAAAAAAAATGCATGTTAGATTTAAAAGACTGTTAGAATTATAAACTGTTTACCCACACTTGAGAAAGTTCTGTTTAACTTTGAATAGTAGTGTGTGGCCCAAAAAGCCTTTTACATTCTTTCAGAATGTTTACTGAATTTTTGAAAGATCTACATTCAAACTGGGAGTATCCCAGGGAGGAGAAACAGAAAATTTATCTGAAATGATAAGATTGGGGCATGGGGGTATTAGGTACTCTTCTTAAATATTTTAGTACCAGCTAATATTTATTGAGTATATGCACTGTGCTTTGCAATGTACTAAGCACTTTCCACATAGTAACTAACTTAATCCTCACAAGGACGCTTTGAAGTGATACTATTGTTATCATATTGGAGATGAGGTTTTGAAACTTACTGGGGTGAAATAGTTTCATATGAAATACTTAATAAGTGAAGTTAATGAAGCATATAGAAATTAAATATACTAATTTTGAGGCAGCGTTAAAGAAAGAAAAATGTGAGATCGGGGCAATAAGACAAAGTCTAGTTTAATATAGAAGCATTGACAAAAACAGAGACAGATATAGTATATAGCAGAGTTTGGGCTATTACACTGAGCAGAGAAAGTGTGATTCATAAGCCATTAAAATAGGTAGAAAGGCGAAGAAGAGGATGGGGTCAAAGTTACTCTCCTTCAAGAGAGGAAACTTCAAGGTTAAGCCACAGTTTTTCTTTTAAATTAAAACTTAAATATTTCCAGGAAACTTTGGCCAGGTAGTGGTCACTTTTGATCCTAAAAAAGGCAAGACCTCATAATCTTTCAAAATTCAACTTGGGTTGCCTTTCTGAGAATGCTTCCCTGATCACCTTTCTCACTCCCACTAATGGAAGACTTCGTCATTGCTTCTTTATTACCTCTATAAATTCAGTATAGTCCTTTCCTTTCACTTACCTCACTTGATTATATTTGTTTATATGACTGTCTTCAGTGTTCATGTCTTCTAAATATGTGCTCCTGGGGCACCTGGGTGGCTCAGTCGGTTAGGTTTTCAACTCTTGATTTGTGCTCAGGTCATGATCTCGGGGTTGTGAGATCAAGCCCCATGTCGGACTCCCCACACAGCAGAGAATCTGCTTAAGACTTTCTCTCTCCCTCTCCATCTGCCCCTCCCCGCCACACCTGAGCTCTCTCCCGCTTGCTCTCAAATAAATGAATCAATCTTTAAATTTGTGCTCCCCATGCCTAACAAAGTATTGACCGTTTTCAATAAAGTTTATTGAATTGAATTAAATATCTCCAAAGCATATAGAAAGGAAGCTTGACTGGGGTTGGCACAAAGAAGGATAGCAAATATTTGAAACATGTGGTGCTATATTCCCTTTTGGTCCATATGCTAGACATAAAATAGCAATCTCCTACTTTTTTGAGCTAAGTCTAGAGAATCCTTTCTAACACAAGTAGGTTCTGTCTGTCAGAAAGAAATTGACATAAAATGAGAGCTATTTCATAGGGCAGCCACATAGGTTAACCCCGCAAAAACTGCTCAACTGAGCATAGTATTACTATTTTCCATCTTTAGCCAAAGAGTCTCAATTCAAGCTAAGGACACCAATATACCTTTGGAAGAAGGTCTGTAGAAAGAAAATATTGAGGTTTTAGAAAAGACAATAAATTTGGGATACAAATGTTTCCTGATACTTCTGGAAGGGATATAGAAGTTTAGATTCAGTTTACACTGACCCTAGTAAAGTTTATTTTTATTTCTTCCTCTAGCATTTAGAAAGTTGTACCTTCTTTTCTTCAAGTCTTTTTCACCACCGTCCTAATCAAGAAATTTATCAGGGTGAGTGAGAGGATGACCAGCAATCTATGCCCATCAGGGAACCATTTCCAAGCCAAGAACATATATTTGAGTTCTGCCAATATAAACACTTAATAAAGGAATTTTGCTAAAATGCAGAGCGAGGCTTAATGTGTGTTTTTTTCCAACCTTCTATGTACGAGATCAATGATGGCAATCAATCAACTTGGAAGGATTGATCTTTGTAATTGTGAAATTGAGTAGTAAGGGAAATGAAGTTATAAAAGGTAAAAATGAGGCCTTCCTTAACGTTTTGGATTCTAAGTCTTAAAACATAGCTTTTGCATTGGCAGATAAGTCAACCATTTTTCACTTTCCCAACATTGAAAAACTGTATTTGCTTCACTCATTTTATGCTTAGATAGTCTGTCTTTCTGGGTTTAGGGTTAGCATCTCTATATCAAAATTATAGTTGTTTTGAGCATCTCCAACATTGTTTAAGGGGAACTTTATCTACTATGTGTCCTGCTTCCATAAGGAAAATGTTGTTCTGTCTGTTTTGTCACAGATTTATAATGTTTATAAATGAAAGCAACTTTGTTTTGAAGAGTTAGTGCTTGTCTCTCCTCTGTAAAAAAGAGGTCAGTTGGAGATAAGCAGCAGAACTGACATTTGGTCACTTTGGTTCCAAATAGTAATTTAATGACCCTGGATGTTCTGGTGTGAGGCACTAACCCCTGATGATCAGATATGCCTTTTACCAGCTCAGAGGTTGTATTCTCCTCCCACCCCCAGGCCAAACCCTGCAAATTGCAACATGTGGGTTTTTCTTTTTAAGAGGTGAAAACTTTCATATTACATGCTAGGTTTGACCAAGGTACAAAATTCAGTATAAAAAAAAAAAAGGTTGTGCGTTTCAGTTTGTGTTCAACCTTCAACATTTCTTGCATCACTATGTTGTATGTGTTTGGGTAACGGGATAAGAATTACAAGAAATTATCTGTTGAAGTGGCATGCTCTAATAATTACCTGGATTTAGTCAAGAATCTCTTAAGCTTCCATTGAGTTACTAAAAGGATTTGCCTGTATCATCTGCAAGTTATTTATAATGATTTTACAAATAATTAATAGATGGGTTTGGCTTTTTTAGAGCTGCTAAGTAGCCATTGTATTAGAAGCTTTCTTGCAGAGTATTACCAGACAGCATCCTTCCCCACAAATACTAAGAGTCTATTCATGGACTCTCTGCTATATACAATGGTGTCTTAACATGTAGAAAACACCCATTGTATTACTAATATGTACCATACCCTTCCAAGACTTTATATGCTTTTTACATAACTCTGCTTAAAGGTAAGGAAACTGAGATTTAGAGAGAATAAGTAACTTCCTCAGGTGCACATAGCTCTCATGGAAGAGATAATTCAGTACAAGCAAGTTGTTTCCACTATTATACGTTCTCTCCCAAGACCTTACAATTTAATGAGTAAGACAAATAGCAAAATTATACTTCCTAATATCTGAACATTAGATTCATCATTTGTAATACTGGAATAAATCTATCCCACAGTTTTGTCATGAAGATTAAATAAAAAATGTGTATGAAGAGGATGATTTATATTTGTTATGTATGCATACATAACAAGGCACAGGATTTTAAAATGCCATGTCTAATGTACAAATTCCCGATGTAATTAGGATTCTTCATTATTCTTTCAGAATGATGTATTTCTTTCCTCACCATACTTTTAATGAGCAAAGCAATGAATTTTTATTACCCTTCTCTTTGAGGTACCTCATTGCAAATGTTGAAGGTTGCTGTCTAATTCTAACTATCCAAAACACATTATACATTACTGAGTTTAGCTATGCAACCTAGTATAATAATGGCAGTGCATAAGGTCCTCTGCAAGACAGTGAGCTTCCTGAGGGCAGCAGGTATGCCTTATGCTTCTGGTTGTTTCAATCCATTAGCACAGGGTCTGAAACATTGAACCAGAGCATACCCAATATATCAATATCATTATTTACATATATTATATCAATATATTATTATTTTTATAATGGTTTATATGAACAGAATCAATTAAATTATATTAACTAGAAGTAGTATCAAGGCAGAGGATTTTAGCAGAAGGGACACTATCCAGCAGTGACAAATTATGGGCTCTAGTCTTTTCTCTTTTTTTAAATTTTATTTTATTTTATTATGTTATGTTAATCACCATACATCATTAGTTTTTCATGTAGTGCTCCATGATTCATTGTTTGTGTATAACACCCAGTGCTCCATGCAGTACGTGTATGGGCTCTATTCTAAATTCTTACCTCAACCCAGCTGCTGACTTACTATGAGATCTTACAGAAGTCACTAATGCTTTCTTGAAATTATAGTTTATTGATCTATAAAATAAACAGAAAATATCTACCTAGTTAATTAAAATAAAGCAATAAATAATAGTGTTACATTGTTTTAGAACTAGAAAAGACCCAAGAGATTTGTTTTTTCCTTCCAAACACAACCCCATTTAAAGCTGTCATCCAAAAATGTTTAGTTGACAAAATAGAGAAAATTATTAGTTATTTAACCAAGGTTTCTTGCTTCCCACTCCTGTCCTGTATTTACTGTATTATCCTATCAAAATAACCTGCATGTTAAATAAATACAATCTGACATACTTCATATTTGAAACATACTCTAGAATTTACAAAACAATTGCATAATTGTCAATCATCCTATAGAATAAACATCATCATTCTGACACTTCACAGGAGAGAACATAGACTCTTTAAATTTGGAATAACTTAGTCAAAGTCACACAGTTCATAAGGGGCTGAGCTAGGACTCAAAGGGACTCACCATTTTGTCTTCATATTTCATTCTACTTTGAATAACTATTAAAGTACTTGCTGAACACCAGAGATGTATTATGTTCTAATTAAATAAACTAATCCTTGTATTGTTTCCCATAAAAGTTAATAGTTACATTTCCTTCTTTTTCTTTTATAGATTCCAATTATTGTTATTAAAAGTGTTATTTTTTATTTATAAACCGTGAAATTAAGCTGTTTTTCTTCTGGTTAGTAAATTGAGGCATCTCAGTGGAGGAGACCATGGAGGATTCATAAAGGGATGAAAGGGCTCCTCCTTACCAGGCATATTTTTGCAGAATTCATTCAATGGACTATAATATTTTCTAATACTAGACAATCACATATCAGCAGGAGATAACATGTAAGTATAATAGAGAGAAAATACTTAACTTGCCTTGAGGCTGATAGAACTTGTAAAATTCTCATTTAATGAAATTTTTAAAAATTGAAGAAGACAAGAAGTAGAAAGCTTTTGAAGGGATTATTTTTAAGTAATGAACTAAATCTAAGTGAAACCTCCTAGTAGGTTTGTTTTATAACAGTTCTGTCTCCTAGTGGCCAAATTCATTGAATAAGGTAAGTGGCTGTTCAGATACTTAGTAAAAGTAAGAATATTTGCTACACATGTCAGTGAGGTGACAGTCTGAAGAGCTGGGAAACTACATGTGGACTTGATTTTTCCAAAATGAACTCTGGTAAAACAGAAATATCCCCTGTACATTTCAAGAATGCTTATGCAGCCTGTATAACCTTAAGACACACTAAGTGTATAAGAAAACAGAGGAAGTTTTCATAGTATACTGAATTCCAGTAATTAGTAATACAAAAAGAAAAAGAATATCAACTGACTTGGTCAAAATATAATACTATTGTTACTCAGAAAAAGGAACAGTTTACTCTGACCATTTAATGCTAGCCTCTAACATAATGAAATCAGTGACTTACATAAATTTCTCTGATAGATGCAAAACTATTGTAATTGTTAGTTTAATTAGAATTTCAATGGTAATTTGAACTATTTTACGTGATATTATTACTTGATTATTTTGTCTCAGTGAGTGCTACCCTATATAATATGGGTGGGACCCATCCAATCAGTTGAAGGTGTTAAGAGCAAAGATTGAGGTTTCCTGAATTCTCTTTAAGTCTGCAACATAGAAACTCCACCTGAGTTTCCAGGTTGGTGCCCTGTGGAATTCAGACTCTAGATTGCAAGTCATTTCTGCCCATATTTCTAGCCTGCTGACCTGACCTACAAATTTTAGACTTACCAGTCCCCACAATCTCATGGCATAATTCCTTAAAATAAATCTCTCTCTCTCTCTGCTCTCTTTATGTGCTATGACATATGCACACACACACATACAGAAAACCTATTAGTTCTGTTTCTCTGGAGAACCCCTACTAATATATTTTTCTACCATTATTTCCCCAGACCTATAAATTGTTAACTTATTCAACTGTAAGCTGCCTCAGAACCTTACAGAAGGAGGTGGATAATACATTAATAAGTAATATAAATAGTAATCTGACATGAATAAATATTCCTGACATTAACACTCTATCAGAATTCCAAAGACAAAGATGATGTCCTGGGCTAAAATGTTTTTAGCAAATGTGGAATTCAAGCTGGAAACAATGAAATGGAGAGAATTTGAATAGGTAAAAAAATAAAATAATGTGCAATGTAGTGTTGCAGGTGAGCAGAAAGCATAACATAAGATGGGGTTTGACAGCATAATTACCATATTCAGCAAAACAAGAGCAGGCCACTCCATATAAGTTGATGGTTTCTTGGGAGGGAGAGTCAGGGGAGATTAAGTATTATTAATACTAGACATTTATATTTCTTCAGTTAAAAGCATTTCAGATTCACTACAGTGTGAAAACACTTGCCACTTCTGATGGTGCAGGTGGATCACATGATGCCTGCTGAGGGCCCTGCCCCGGGCTGAAGTCCAGTATGTGCCTGCTCACCACGCTGGTAGTATACGCACCAGGAGGGAGGGGAGATGCCTCCTCCAACCACATGAAGCCCCCGAGGCAGTGGCAGTACTGACACAAATATGTTCTCCAGCTTCTTTTTTTTCCTCCAAAAATGGACAGCTCCATTCTTGTTCTATTCATTTAACCTTGTATAATATGAAATAAATCTTATTTATACGACACATTGGCAATGCTATCATAATGTGTAAGCCTAAACAAGCATGTTACCTTTTACTGAACAAGCACCCATAGCGATTAGTAAAATGCAGTGTCTTAGTCTGTTGGCGCTGCTATAACAAAAGTCCACAGACCGAGTGGCTAATAAACAACAGAAAGTTATTTCTCAGAGTTCTGGGAACTGAACTAGCTCTCTGGGGTCTCTTTTATAAGCACACTAATCCCATCCCCATAAGGGTTCTGCCCTCATGACCTAATGCCTCCCAAAGACCGTACATCTTAACACCGTCATGTTGGGAATTAGGATTAAACGTATGAATTTTGATGCCACACACACATTCAGACCATAGCAATAGGTAAATTCTTTCCATGTAAATACTCTGGGGGTTAGAAATACTAAATTTCTTACTTTTTAAGTACCTTTATCTCCCACTTCTATTCCCCTTTAGAGAAGGAAAAGCTTCAGTTCTTGTATTTCATATTTATAAGCCTAGTGAAGAACAGAAAACTAAATAAATCCCTTTCTTTTTCTGTTCTTTGAAAAACACTTGCTTTATGGTTGGAATTATTCTTTCTCAAGGTCATTAAATATGACTAAATTATATTGTCTTCAAACTTTTGAAATAATCTTGCAATATTTCACAGTATTTGGGGATTGAGGGTATGTTTATCTGCAAGTGTGGGCAAATTAGTAAGGGAAATAACATTTGCCAAATGCCTAAAATATAAAGATCAATATATTTTAACCTACAGACAACACACCAAGGTTATGGACACATTTAACACACCCAGTCACTTGTGCCAGCTAAAGGTTTTAAAAGCATTCTGCCTAGATTCAATACTTCAACTCAGTTTATCTATATACTTCAAGGGCTTTCTGTGTGCCAGACTCTAGAGTAAAATTGATGCATTCCATAAAAATCTCTTTGAACAGAAGCAACAAAGACAAAATCCATGCAATCCTGACTTGGGAAGCATATGCAGGCTAGAAGTTAGATGCTGTTCCCTCTGTCAGGGGACACTGTTGAGCAAGTCCTCCCCCTCTCCCCAACCCCAGCTTCCTAGTAATAAGATACATACTCAGGTCAAATGGGAACCCAGCATCTTTCAAATAGAGGTGTTTATTTATTTATTTATTTATTCATTCAGAATTAATGAACATTTTAATATTTACATTCTCTAAGCTGTATCTATCTGATGTTTTAAAATGATGTAAATTTGACGTGTAAAAGACTTCTCAAAAATGTAATCTGTTTCAAAATGAAATTTTATGTTATTATACACACTTTCCCTACTATGTATTTCTTCAAAGTAATATAATTAATATGCTAAACATATATATGTTTAATAATTGATTGTATCACTATCATTTTCACTACTTAGTGATATGAAACATGTTGATAAAGGTGCTACCTGTGATTTCCTAGAGGGTTAGCTCTTAAGCTTTAGGTAATTATGTGAACTTCCAAATTCATATACTTATAAATGAAAATGTAAAGTCATTGTAGAGATAACACTTACGTGTGAGAAGAGTGGTAAAGTAAACATAGGGGGAATGACAGTAAAGTTTCAATGAGAGCAAGAAACATAGGAAAAGTGGTAAAATGAAAAGACAGAGTTTTAATAGGCTCCAGGACACTAAAAATGTTTGAACTCTTAATCTACCAACTATTTTTATTATATCTGATCCTTGTAAAGCAGACCGTTCCTTATACACATACAAATACACACAGTATATTATTCTCATGTGTGTGCCAAATATTGGCTAGAGAATAATTCTAATAACTTTAATATATAAAATAATATATTGTAATTGTAACTATTATCCACATATTTGTTGCTGTCCTAAGAGCACACTCTTTTTCCTCATATTCCACCCCATAGGGTTTATTATTTCTGCATTGAATGCTTTCTTTCAATGATATCTTCACTGGGCTAATTACAATTCATCCTGTGATTCTCACCTGAGATATCAACTTGTCTAGGAGCTTTCTTGGGTCGCCTATATTAGTCTCCCAGTGCCACCATAACAAAATATCAAGACTGGGTGTCCTAAACAATAGAAATTTATTTTCTCACAGTTCTGGAGGTTAAGTCCAATATCAATATGTCGACAGGGTTGCTTTCTTCTGAGATCTTTCTACTTGGCTTGCAGATTACTGCTTTCTTGCTATGTCATCATATGGTCTTTCTTCTGTGTGTGTGCATCTCTGGTGTTTCTCTGTGTGTCCAATTTCCTCTTTTAAGGATATCAGTTAGACTGGTCTAAGGTTACCCTAATGGCCTCATTTTAACTTATCATCCCTTAAAAGGCCCTATCACCAAATAAAATCACATTCTGATGTACTGACTGTTAGGACATCAATATATAAATTCTCAGGGTATACAATCCAGCCCATAACACCACCCCAATTAACTTCATTGTCCCTTTTATTGTGATCCTATACTATATTCTAAGTTTTCTCATAATATTGCATAGACAGTTTCTGTTTAGTTCTATGAGTTTCTTTTTTTCCTCAACTAAAGTTAAAAGTGAGAACTGCACTTTACCATATTTCCCTATGCATTATGATTTCAGAGATAGTAAACTGCAAAAATATAGTTCATGGTGATCATAACAAATGGTGGGAAATTTGGAATTATACCAATTTTAAATAGTATAAATCATGTTTCATAGAAGATATATATATATTCCTGGAAAAGAACCCAAATATCAAGACCCAGGTACTTAGAGTATTTTTTTAATTTGTTTTCTGCTATGACCTGAATTTTTGTGTATTTCCAAACTTTGTATAATGAAATTCTAAACCCCCCAAAGTGATAGTATTAGTAGGTGAGGTCTATGGGAGGTGATTAGGTATGAGGGTAGAACCCTTATAAACGGGATTTGTGCTCTTATAAAAAAATCCCACAGAACTCCCTAACCCTTTCAGCCATGTAGGAATACAACAACTCTGCAGCCTGGAAGAGGAGCCTCACCCAACGATGCTGGCACCTTGATCTCAAACTTCCAGTCTCCAGAACTATAAGAAATAAATTTCTGTTGTTTATAAGCTACCCAGTCTGGTGTTTTGTTATAGCAGCCCAAATAAACTATTTTTCAGGGCTAGTAAATAGCAAAACAGAGACCTAAGGACTTCCAATTTTGAGTCTAGATAATTTCCATTTTATTAAGCTTACCTATAATGTACAGTTCCTGCTTTACCTTTTTCTTTGAATCCACTGGTCAAAAATAAAGAGTTCTATGGCTTCATGATTATTATATATATGTACAGGAAGGAATATATATATTTATTTATTTATATACAGGAAGACTAATGTAACACTTATACTCTACTTTGGATTATAATTATTCTTCAACTAGAGGATAATTAAAGGAGATCCAGGGGAGTAGAAAATATGAATATTATAAGTCACTTACAGTGAGTTGATTGAGCAGACAGTAAAGGACTTCACCATCTGAGCAAAATTTGAGTTGGACTTCGAAGGATTCATTTGAGGAATATGTGTACATGTGAGTGTGTGTGTGTGTGTTGGACAGTAATAGAAAAAGGTTTTCCTTTTTGACAAAAACAAAATTGTGACAGTGCAAAATGTAAAGACTATTCTGAAACTTGAGGACAGGAGGCACTATTAGTTAAAATAAACTTAATGTGATTACTGTGCTTGAGACTTTTGTTGAATTCCTTGATTTCACTAAGTTCTATGATTTTTTATGCATTTCCTATACAAAATTTACAAATTTTTTAACTTCCTGCTGATGATGCATTTGTTTATTAAAGTTGGTGCTGGGAAGAATTAATTAGGTAATCACTTGCATTTTTAGTAGATTAGGAAGGTTTCATAGCAGCAGTTATATATATGCATTTACACACACACTAGTGCAGTGTATATAACTGGAAGAACAAATTATTTCGTAGACATCAATGACAATGTATCCCTCTGGTATTGTTTTTGCACTCCAAGAATTATGATTATGATTATAACTGGTTAACTGGTATGATTCCCTGAGCTTGAAACTAGTATTAAAGTTACCCCTGCTAGATTTTGAATGAAATAAAACTGTATCTTACATAAACCTGATCAAACACATTATATATAAGCCATGTAATATAGTTTTATTAAAATGCTATCTTGGCCCAGTTTTCCAGCCTTGGTTAGACTAGATGTTTGTCAGTACCTTTTCCTGAATAGCTGATTACGTCTAAATTCCAATTCTTTCCTTTATCAAACGTTTACACTCTGGGACACTCTGCACCAGTCCTAATCACCCCAGGCCAGGTACTATACAACCACGAATAGCTACGAGGCTCCAGAACCTGCTGAAATTGTTCAGATTAGCCAACCCACAGGAAGCCCTGAGGTACCTAGCCTATACCACTCCACTTGCCATACATAAGCTTTCCCCAAAAGCTCCAGCTCACTGCTACACTGTCCCCAGATGTAAACCTGTGAGGCTCTACTTAACAGCCTTCTCTCTTTCAAAGCTGTAAGTAACAGTGCTAAGGGTCAATGTGCTGCGTCCCACCATCAAAAAAATCAATCAATCAATCTTATAAATTAAGTCTGTCTAGTATTTTTGGTAGTTAAGAAAAAAGAAAAGAAATTAAGGAAAAATTAGGAAAGAAAGGAAAAAGAAAGAAGAAAGAAATGCAAGGAGAAAAAATAAATAAAAGAAAACCTTAAAAAGGAAAAGAAATTTTAAAATAAATTGGAAGAAGGCTTTTCATTTATACAAGAACTTGATGTATTTCACTTCAATTATATAAATATTTAATTATCTTTACTAAGTATCAGTGATGACCTTGGCACACAAGCCCTAACATAGACTAGGCATCAAACAATTTTGTGAGTTAACAAATTGAATCTTCATTACTCAGCCTTTTTATAGACCACAACTTTCATATGAAAATTGAACTTAAATTGTGAAATAGTAGAGTTTATGAACAGCCAAATAAATATATAGTTTCTGTTTGTGGGAAGGATTTATTTGGTATCTCAGTTTCCAACGTTGAGAAAATATATAAGATAGCATGCAAATACGGGAGAAGCAACTAAAGACAGCTGGAGGAATCATGTCATTGTTTAATCTCTTAATGTTTTACAAAGAAGAGAATTCTGATACAATCCTTCATTGGAATAGCTTTCTCAGGGGACAATTTGTTAACCTGGTATATCCCAGAATATAAGTTCTACTATAAAGTAAGCTCTATAAGGACAAGATCTTTGAATAATGCCTGATGCATAGTAGGTGCCGGTGAATATACTCTGAATAAATGAATGAATCCTAACGGTTGACAGCGTAATTCTCTTTATATCATAACATAATAGACTAGAAAGCTTTTACAGAGACTATAGTATAGTTTTTTTTTTAACTTAATGTAAGAATTAGGGATTATTGATACCCAGTAGGAAGCAGGCGAAAAACAATGTAAATAGGGGTACATCCTCCTTGGCTGGGAACCATCGGAAGGCACTAGGTACAGAAAACAAAATCAATGTCTTTTAGAAGTCTCTTTTTAAAGCAAATTAGGAATCTGGTGATGTGAACTGTGGAATCAGCATTATTGCAGCACATTGCATTTTTGTAGACAGGCATTTTTGAGACAACACAACACCATCGATTCTCCAGTTAGGAAAGAGATTGCTGAGACAACACTTGTTTGAAATGGGCCCATTTACTTCTTCAGCTACCTTCTTTATTCTGTTTGCATAGACTCTTCAAGTTAGCTTTTGATATTTTTACAATTGCCTTCCAAACCACTTACAAGACTACCTTCTAGAACTTTGTGAGGGAAATACCAAGATCCATAAGACATAGTCAAACCGTCTGCAGACATGTGCTTTTTATCATATATTCAAAAACATTTTTGAGACCTCTCTCTTCCCTTTTTTATGCCTGAATTCCCCAATCAGACATAAATGGCAAAGCTTTTAATTCTGTACATCTAATAAGCAAATGCTAAAGAAATGCTTAATAACAACAGGTTATTTCATTAACCTCTTAACTGGTCTCTTTTCTCTCTTAGTGAAGTTAAGCTTGCATAGTTTTCCTCATGTTAGATTAATCTTCCTGAATTATTATTCTTATCACAGTCTTTCTTACTAAATTATGTTTTTGGTGACTCCTACTTTCCAAAGATCAAATTCTAAACTCCTTACCTACAGTGTAAAAACCTGGTATGTCCTTAATTCTCTAAGCACTCCATGCAAATAGTGCTACCAAGTCTTAGCTGTGCCCCTTTTTGCACCCCTATTTAGCTGATTCCTACCTAGCTCCAAGATTCAACTCAATTCACACCCCTTCATGCAACCTTTCCACTTCAGCCTCCAATGATCACTCTCTGTTCTGAAATTAAGGCTAATTTTTAGAATTGTTACCATGTGCTTATTATTCTGTCTTGTTTCCTGGTTTAGTTTATTCCTGATTCTATGGTTTGTTTCCTTATTATCCCCAATAACTGTACACTTCTTTATATCTGCCCTCTGATCATCCTTGATATCATTCCATCTCACTAATTCTATTATTTCCACCCCAATCATTCCATAACCTCAAAAGGTCCTTAATATGATTTTTCATTATCCACTATTCCTATATACCTCTTTTCTTGGCTTTGTCTGCTATAGCAATTTCCTTGTGTATATGTTTAAGACTTTTTTAATATTTAATTTTATTTTATTTAAATTCAATTAATTAACATATAGTGTATTAGTTTCAGAGCAGAGTTCAGTGATTCATCAGTTGTATATAACACCCAGTGCTCATTACATCACATGCCCTCCTTAATGCCCATCACCCAGTTACTACATCCCCCCACCCACCTCCCCTCCAGCAACCCTCAGTTTGTTTCCGATGTTCAAGAGTCTCTTATGGTTTGTCTCCCATTCTGATTTCATCTTGATTTATTTTTCCTTCCCTTCACTATGCTCCTCTGTTTTGTTTCTTAAATTCCACATATGAGTGAAATCATGTGATAATTGTCTTTCTTTGATTGACTTATTTCACTTAGCATAATACCCTCCAGTTCCAACCACGTCAATATAAATAGTAAGATTTCATCCTTTTTGATGGCTAAGTAATATTCCATTGTGTGTGTGTGTGTATGGGTGTGTGGGTGTGTGTGTGTGTGTCTTCTTTATCCATTCATCTATTGATGGACATCTGGGCTCTTTCCATAGGTTTGGCTATTGTGGACATTGCTGCTATAAACATTGGGGTGCAGGTACCCCTCTGGATCACATTTGTACCTTTGGGAGAATACCCAGTAGTGCAATTGCTGGGTTGTAGAGTAGCTCTATTTTCAGCTTTTTGAGGAACCTCCATACTGTTTTCCAGAGTGGCTGTATAAGCTTGCATTTCCACCAGCAGTGTAAGATGGTTCTCCTTTCTCTGCATCCTCACCAACATCTGTCGTTTTCTGACTTAATTTTAGCCATTCGGACCGGTGTGAGGTGGCATCTCTTTGTGGTTTTGATTTGTATTTCCCTGATGCTGAGTGATGTTGAGCATTTTTTCATGTGTCTTTTGGCCATTTGTATGTCTTACTTTGGGGAAATGTCTGGTCATGTCTTCTCATTTCTTGACTGGATTATTTGTTTTCTGGGTGTTGAGTTTGATAAGTTCTTTATAGATTTTGGATACTAGCCCTTTATCAGATAAGACATTTTCAAATATTTTTTTCCATTCTGTTGGTTGTCTTTTGGTTTTGTTTACTGTTTCTTTTGCTGTGGAAAAGCTCTTTATCTTGATGAAGTCCCAATAGCTCATTTTTGTTTCCCTTGCCTTTGGAGATGTGTCCAGCAAGAAGTTCCTGCGGCTGAGGTCAAAGAGGTTGCTTCCTGTTTTCTCTTCTAGGACTGTTTAAATCCTTTTCTGCCACATCTTTAGTTCCTTGCTCCAGTGATGATTGAATACAAATATGTGCCTGCTCCATACCTATTTTCTGCTCCATATATTCCAGTAAATAAAAAATATAGGAAGTAAAAGTACAAAAACTATACTGACTTTAAAATTATGACCTCAAATCTCAAGTAAGCATACATATAGATTAAATCTTTTTTTTTAAAGATTTATTTATTTATTTGAGAGAGCGAGAATAAGAGAGAGTACATGAGACGGAGGAGGGTCAGAGGGAGAAGCAGGCTCCTCGCTGAGCAGGGAGCCCAATGTGGGACTCAATCCCGGGACTCCAGGATCATGACCTGAGCCGAAGGCAGTTGCTTAACCAACTGAGCCACCCAGGTGCCCAATATATAGATTAAATCTTATGATGGGCATCAACAATTCTTTCTATCTCTGAACCATGTGTCCTACTTTTTTCTTCAAGAGGGAGAGTTAACTTTGCCTCCTCTTGCTTTTGGGCTGGTTTTATCCCAGACTTAACCAAAGAATGTGATGGAAGTGATTTCATGCCTATTTATGGTCCAGCCTCTGAAAGTCTCCCAAAGATGCTAAAAAAGCATAGTAGAATATGGAGTTTATATCTTAGCCTGAGAGATTAGGGAAGGTTTCTTGGAAAAGAGGATTTAATCTAAGGTCAGAATTAACTAGCGAATTAAATTGGGGGTGAGGCAGTGAGGATGGTGATAGTGGTAGGAATGAATATGCCTGTTTCTAATACAACAACAAAAAAAACAACTTTAGTCAACTCCTTACATTAAAAATTTTCTTTCTGATATAGCACTACCATCTTTCCACTTCCTTAGAACTTTGAGGTCCTGAAATGAGGATTTCAGGTGAGGGTGTAGTATTAGCATTTTGATGACTATACCAATGATTGAAACCATCCTAGGAACCTGACTTCTAACTGCATGACACAGAGAGATAACTAAAAAGATCCTTACAGGTATAAAAAGTGTAACAAAAGATAAATTCCTACTTCTCTTTTAGAATGCTCAGATTTCTAGTTCTGTATAATTGTTTTTTTCCTCCTCCAGAGGACACGACTCACTACTCATTTGGCAATGAAGAACAAATTACAATCAAACAGTAATAATTAATATGGTCCTTTATCATTACAAAAGAGGGAGGTGACATATTAGAGATCCCCATACCCTAAGCATGAACATAAATTTGGCTTTATACATACTATAAATATCTGTTGAATGAATGATTTTGTAAGTGTTTAGTAAATAGCAAACAACTGGCATCTCTAAGGAAGATGAGATAGAGATGTGTTTTCATGAATGATCTTGAATGACTAAAAAGGGAAAAACAGGAAGTGGTAAACTGGTTTACAAGCCAGGTCCAGAGAGTTGATGACTTTGACTTAATATTATTATTTTTTTAAAGATTTATTTATTTATTTGAGAGAGAGGCAGCGTGAGCAGTAGGAGGGGCAGAGAGAGAGATGGAGAGAATCCCAGGCAGACTCTGAGCTGAGTGCAGAGCCTAATGCAGGGCTTGATTTACCACCCTGAAATCATGACCTGAGCTGAAACCAAGAGTTGGATGCTTAACCAACTGAGCCACCCAGGTGCCCCTCAATATTATTTTTAACAGATTTTTATTTAGGGAGTCAATATAGGATTCTTTTTATCATCAGCAAAACCATTCAAGGAAAAGTGATGTTTGCATTTAAGGTTTAATATTGCTACTTAGTTTCCTTAGTATATCTTGTCTTCTCTTGGAAAATCTAGCCTTCCTTTGCTATTATCAGAAGCCAATTGGAGCAGAAACCTGTCTCTTGGGGAACAGAACTCAGAAGTTAGGAACGTATTTAGTTCTGTTTAATTAACAATTACTGAGAATCTACTATTCACCAGTCATTGAATGGTGGATATGTGTTAAGTGTAGGGTTTACATGGAGACAAGGCAAGATCTTAGTCCTCTAGTTCCTAACAGCTTGAATGAAGAGGCATACAGATGGATATACTAATTCAACACAATGTAGTAAATGTTAATTCAACAGTTTGCATTGAATTTTCCTTCTTGCCCAATCTCAGTGCCCTCTCTGAAGCCTCTCCTACCTATTTGCCCTGACTAGAATTAGCCTCATCCTCCTTAATACCCACATGAAAGTTTATATCTTATTTATTATCATTTCATATATATTTTAGGTAAAGCTATAAGAGTGTCTGTCTGTCCACTACAGTATAGATTCTTTGAGAAGCAGGGAGTGTCTTATTCACCACTGAATCCCTTTGTGCCAGAGGAAGTGCTGCAATTAATGTTGAAATCATCCTACTGAAGGTCCAGATCATTTGACTCAATAACCTATACTCCTTTTTTTTTAAATTTTAATTACAGCATAGTTAACAAAAAGCTGTACTTCTTAAGATGAAAATTATGTTGCTCCTTAAGGCATTTCTCCTGGATGTGACTTAGCCTATATCCTCCAGTTACAAGTTGACTTCTTGTTCTCATGTATTTTGACACATTTCTTTCTACCTTCTCCTGCTTGTGGTGGATCTTGATTGATGACTCCTTCCAATTCTTCAGACCTCAGACTCCTTCCAATTCTTCAGACCTCAGACTTTTTCTCTTCTTTTCAGTCAAGGCTTACATTTAAGACCAAACTAGTATCCACTCATCTCAGTGACTCATGGTCACTACTTCTCCTCTTTTAGGGTCAACTGTCTCGTCTACCCCTCCTGCAGTCATGATCTGAGAAGCTCAAGCCACCCAACCAGTTTTCTGTCATGACACCTTTGTTCTGCATCATGATTTAGCTACTACTGAAGAAAAAGCAATGCCCTTGGCAGCAGGTTGTAATCTATTTCTTCCTTAAAAACACCTTTTTTTCTGTAAGAGAAACCCTGAAAAACTTAGAAACATGAAGTAGATCTCTATATTATAATTAATAACTACTAAAACAAGAAAGTTTCTTTTGACTTTCTACTAGTTTAATGACTCTTAGAATATAAGGCATTTGATTTATTAACCTGAATTTTACTAGAGTGTAATGTTTGGGTTTTAATCCCAAAACCTTGGGTAAAATTTATTCTTAAAATCACTTAAATCATTCAGAAATACTGTACATATGATTTGTATATAATACCTTGGGTAGTAACATGTATGCATAGATGAAAAAATATATGATATTTGTGTTCAGGAAGGTTTTGTTCTTAGGAACTATTGGAAAAATGTACCAAGATACCAACTTGTTGACTCTTCTTATTCATAGCTGTCATTTTTGTTTACAGACAAGTTTATCGGTACTCCTAAAATTACCTTAGTTAATGTTTCTGTATAGCTTTTAATTTATTATTCAGTTTTAGAGAATCATTAATATAATATAACTACTGTAAAATGGCTTTAATTTCTTTGTCAGTTGTAGGGAATTTCTTTAAATCTCTTTCTGTCTCTCATATACGATCAGACTCCACTGTGTGTTTCTTAATGTATATTTAAAACTACATTTTCTTCAGTGTATTTGTAAATACACTAGGTTTAAAAAGTCACTTTTCTTCACTGATTCTAATCTATAGGAGATAAAATTCTTAAATTCTTCTGATTTCATTGATCTCGAATGAACAAAATGATTGACCTAATTGATTGTCAGAAGTGGATTAGCATAGTAATTAAATAATCATACTGAATGGGCTTGGAAACTTGGACAAATGACAAACTTACTATGACTCAATTTTTTTCCTATATAAAATAGAGATAATGATGGATGATTGTAGCGATTAAATGAATTAATAAATATAAACCACTTAGAACTGTACTTGGCAAGTAGTAAGTAGTGTACAAGCACCAGCTAATATTTTATTTGAAATGCAAAAACACAAATGGTTTAAATTTGACATCATCTTAAATGACTTTATGGTATTATATTTTATATTAATTCATTTATATGCTGGAATCACTTAGCATTCCATCAATATCAATAAACCCACATCTTTTCATTTTCTACAAAATGTATTTTGGTAGGATGTTTGAAAAATGAGTAATGTCTCTTAGTTGACTTCTTTCATTGACAGTGATAATTTAAATTCAACCTGGAAGTGGGAAAATTTAGTTTCTGAGAACATTTGATGCACACAGCACTGAAGCAATTTTCAAGAATGAAACGACTATGTAGATTATATTCAATGACAAAGTTTGGATTTTTGACATCTCTGTTTTGTCATAACAGAAACAAAAGAGTTCTTAAAAGTTATAATCAGATTCATTGTTCTTTATTTCATGACAATAGTCAACACACAGTAGCAGATACCTGCACTGGAATTTCATAGATATTTATAAAAACAAATGTTGAAATTGTAAAGCAAAGAACAGATCAAGATAGTGTCTATTTTTTAATGTAAATTATTTTTGAGTTTGATTCCAGTACACATTTTTATTACTCTTGACTTTAAAGCTATATCATAATTCACAGAATTTTGTCAAATACAATTTTGGATTAAGTGGTAAAACTATAAACTTAGAGTAGGGGGAGAGTTGGTATTATATAGTTGTTGCAGACACTATTCACAATGTTTAACATTCTCCTAAGTATCCAATATAATAGCTTGTGCAAAAATCATGGCGTCTTTACACACTAGTTTTATGATCTTGAACAATAAACTTAATCTGTCTGTGTCTTAGTGTTTCCATCTGTAAAATGAAGACAATGCTTCCCACCTATTAGGAATTTTGTAAGTATTAAATAAAATGATATATTAAAATACTTAGAATATTTTCTGAAGTAAGGTAAGCAGTAAATGCCAGTGATTACTATTATATAAAGAGTATATAAAGAGCTCTAAGTAAGTATTCGGAATAATTCTCAAGGGAATTGCTCTACTTCTTGCTGAAGAAAACTTTGGCACTTTCTGTGAGTTATCAAGCTCTTGTTTTAGGCATTAAATGCAGACTTTATAATAAAAGATAAAACAACACTGAGGTAAACATAACATAGTACATCGATTATAAGAAAAAGTGTTAATATAGAAAATATTCTGTTGTTGCTTGTCTGCTAACTCTGACACACACAATAAAGGATAGGCTACCCTGTAGAGCTCCCAAACAAATGACTTCTTGCTTTGTTTCTATTTCCTTCTGCTTTGTCAGGACTCCATGGGAAGGAAATGGAGGTCCTTTTTCAGTTTACCCCAGCATGTACACATGAATGGTTAAAGAAATGGTGGTAGCAGTGGCCCCAGAGATGAAGGGAAATGTTTGAGGTGCTATTGACATCATGTCCTAAAGGGAATATTGCTTATAAAGAGCTTCCCATTTCCTTAAAACTTACAGAGTCTGTCCTGGATTTGTTTATCTGGCTAAGGAAGTGATTAAAATATGGAATACTTATTTCATTGTGATTTTTATTTTATTTTATTATTTTTTTAAAAGATTTTATTTATTTATTTGACAGAGAGAGACACAGTGAGAGAGGGAACACAAGCAGGGAGAGTGGGAGAGGGAGAAACAGGCTCCCCACTGAGCAGGGAGCCCGATGCGGGGCTCGATCCCAGGACCCTGGGATCATGACCTGAGCCGAAGGCAGACGCTTAACTGACTGAGCCACCCAGGTGCCCCTCATTGTGATTTTTATAGTGCACTCTTGTTTTGGATTAAAGGACTGTCCATAGTAAATAATTATCCAAAACAACAACAACAACAACAAAAAACAACCAAAACCCACAAAGCTTAATATAATGAAAAAAGAAAATCCTTCTCAGTGACATGTTAAACATTTATCTTTATGGAGATACTTTGAGAATGATTTTCTAGTATACTTTCTTTGAAAATGGCTATCTAGATAATTTTCAAATTACATCTACTCTCTAATTTTTTTAAAAAAATCAGTACCTACACACGATTTCACTTAATCTCATTTTTGCTTTTCATTCTCCACAGTTCATCATCTCTCACACAAACCGCAGAGCTTCTCATGACAAATGTGAAGAATATGGTAACACTGTTTCTGAGGCCTGCCAGAGGATGAGGAAAGATTGTGAAAGGCAAGTTTCACAACTTACACAGTAATGAGGCAAGTAGAAAATTCAGGTGTTTTCCTACCTTTGTTGGGCCTCTTTAAGACTCTACAATAGGTTTTCAGTTGATTTTTACATGATCAGGTCTTCTACTTAATCTCAAAAGCATGCACTAAAAATTTAGCATTTGCCTGATGTATGCAATCGTTTATCACTTGATGTATAATGCAAATTTCATCTTAATTCAATACAATTAGCCTTAATGAGGCTTTTGTGATCTCTCCTAATAGGCAACATAGATAAAGCTTGTAATTACCATGACCTACTTTTGTCATCAAATAGCCAGATAAAATACCACAGGATGACATCCACTTTCTAGTCTCCCTTGCATTTTTATAATATTTTTAAGATGCTTTTTTTTAGCTTATTGGATTCAACCAATATTTACAGTGCATTTATCAATCAGTAGGTGAAAGATATCTCTTCATGGTTAAATACAGGTGGTCTGGAGCCAGGGTGCCTGGTTTCAGATCCCAGCTCAAATAATCACTAGCTATGAGACTTTGATAAGTTCTCTGTACTTCATTTTCTCATTTGAAAATTAGGGATAATAGTAGCAGAACTGTAAGGATTGAATTCATTAATACATGTAATGGCTTAGAACAATGTTTAGTAGCAAGTATTCAAAGAGTGTTAATTATAACTGTCAAGTGAAAAACATGCAATGATATTGTTGTATAAAATTATATATATAAATGAGTAAGTATTGCAGAAAATTCATGATCTGCTAGCGAATCTGGAGGAACTTGAAACACAAGTATGATGGATGTCTTTTTCTGCTTAGAATTTAAATGGGCACTCTAAGATGGATTGTAACATTGTTAAGAATTAAAAGAGAGGAAGAGAAAATCCAGTTGAAAGGGATTTTAGAAAGATAGATAGATAGATGACAGATAATAGAATATTTTACATGGGTTCTGAAGAATAAACAGAAATTCAATAAGCAGAAGTTAGAACACCTTCTAGGCATTGGAAGGAACAACTATTTATATAAATGGCTGGGCTGGGCCAGTTCAGGACACATTGAAGGACATATTCCAGGTTCATTAAAGAGTAGTGTGTGTAAGAAGGTACAGCAAGATAAACCTGGAAAGATATTCTGGGGCAAAAACACCAAGAATTCAGACTATTCAAACTAATATTTTGTACTTAATTTGGCACATATTAAGCCTTGGGTTTAGAAGGACATGTGCTGGAATTCTAACTTTACCACTTGATTGATCCAGTGGTCCTTAGAAGGTCACTTAAACTGTGTGAATCATTTGTAAAATGAAAATTATAAGATCTGTCTCAAAAAATTATTTAAATAAAATGTGTGTATGTATGTATACACACACACTCACACACGGTATTTATTGTGCCTTTTACTTGCCAGACGTTGTTTTAGATACTATAAGCACAGAGATAAATATCAATGATAAAAATCTTGTCCACTTGGTATTATAATGGCAACAGAGGGGTAAGGAATACACAATATACAAAACACATAAGAAAAAATATATAACAAATTAGATGGCCGTACCACTTTGGAAAAAAAAATAAGCAGGATACAAATATAGGATAGGTGTGGTGGTGAGAGCTTTGGAAATATTCTTATGTTCATTTTTATGGTATCAGGGAAATGGGAAGCAGAGATATCAGCTGTACCCGAGGATGGGGATGGAGAAGTTGGAGGATGAATGTAGATGAGAAGGCATGAAATGATGGTCTAGGAGAATGGGAGAGGAAAATAAATGGCTAGGGGAATATCGTATGCCTCCCTAGAAGCATCAAAGGGCCACTTGAGGTTGAGGTCTTACAATTAAGCGAGACCAGATAGGATGCTTTTACCTTTACCTCCAGCCATGTTCTTCTGTCTACGTGGAAGCATTAAGTAGATAGAAGGTTTTGGCCAGTGTGGAATTTTTCTAAGATGGGATTTACAGTAAAAGGAAACAAGGGGAAGAAAGTTGAGGTGTATTCAAAGGACCAATTATGGCATTCCCAGGTAAGGACGCAAGTGAAAGCCTGGAGGTAAGGATGAACAGCGAAAAAGTGCTAGGAACAATGAATTGTAGATTCCAGTAAAGCCAAAGATTGTTGGAATTGAACACTAGAGTGTATGATTTGGAAAAAAAATAGAAGAGTGATTAAGATTATTGGTGATGACAACATCTCAGGAATGTGTATCTGAGGAAAGTTAGAGGAAAAGATGACTAAAAGAAAAAATAAAGTTGTATTAGGATTGGCTATTGGAAATATTATGTGGATATTGAAATCACCAAGAATTACTACAAGAGTATTAGAAAAGATAACAGTGAGCCAGGTACTTACATCTTTAAGGTATGAGGGAAGTAAATGGGGAGTTGGAATTGACTGCAATAAAGAATGATGGGTAGTGTTGTCTGATGTCATGACATTCAAAGCTTATTTTTTTTAAGGGGAGGTAGAGAGAATAATCTGAAAGCAGCAAAGAGAAATAAAGAGGAAATTTTTCCCATTTCCATGATAAATTCTTGGGGGCTGCCATACTAAACAAAGTAAGATAAGAATGTTTAATAACTATAATGATGGTAGTGGTAGTAAAACCAAAAGATTGATGGCTGCAGGGAAAAATGTGTCCTTAGGAGAGTATCAGCTTTCAGTTAGATCATAAAGTTTGAGGAAATATTGATAGAAGAGGTTCAGAATTTAGGGATTTTGCTCCTGACTTTAAGTTTCATAGGTAAAAGGGTTTCAGGAGTGTAGGGAATGGAATTGGTTAAAAAGATGCACAAATTCTTGTGGGGATCAGAATGCAAGGATAATGGGTGATCAGGAATCCCGCTAGTCTCCAGGTACCTAGTATGTGTAATGGAGATAGGAGTGGAGGTCTGTGTATTGCAGGTGCAATTAAAGATAGAAGCACTTGGAATTGTATGGCCAAAACTTGTCTGTTATCTGTCCCAGCACTTTAACTTCTCCTCAGACTTTGAAAAAGTCAAGGGCTGATTCGAATTTTCATAAATCTCTAATTCCCCTTACCTTAAAACTTTGCATCATCTTCATACTTTCTCTCCTTTCCACTTCTGATACATTATAAGAACCATATTTTCCATTTGTATATATTTTACCTCTACAAATACATTTTTACACATATTTTCAATATATCCTTACACAAGCTTCTTAGGAAAAAGTGACCCCTTATTAAGATCATCTATCATGATCTTAATCTCCTTCCCTACCCTCTTCCTTGGAACTTCACTTTATCAATTGTTTCTTTTTCCTCTTGAGTAAAAACTATTCATTTCTATTATGGATGAAAACCTTTAAGGAGAAAGATGTTCAGATAACCAATGCATAGCAGATAGGGATTTTAATCCTGGCTTTATTACTCTAGGACATTGAATAAGATATTTAATGCATATGAACCTTAATTTCCTCTACCACTATTGTAGAATTAAACATGCTAACATTTCTGACATAGAATAAGTGTTTGGTACATAGTAAGATCTCAGTGAATGATAATTAAAATTATTTTTAGTCATTGTACTGTCTATAGCATTTGGATGCTACATATTGCATTCTTGTATTTTGTTCCAAGCCTCTGACCCATCCAGAGACATGCTCTAAGCTTCTGTCTTAGGCTTTTTTCCCTTTGTACTTTCTCTTTCTCTTAGCTTTACACATATTCATACAGATATAAGAAGCATCTCCAATCCAGTGATTCTCAAATTTCTCTTCCAAGTTTAAAACATGTTCTATTTATCTACATTTGGTTCCCAAAGTGTCTGTATGTCAGAATTGCTAAGGAAATCTTCTAAGTATCCTAGATATTCTCCCAAATCAGAATCTTAAGAACAGTTTCTGTTCTATCATTATAATGGTGCTAAGAAAGATTTTGAAACTAAAGATCTACATTTTGAACAAATTAGTTTGTAAGAAATTGCAGTTTTGTTTTTGGCTTTAGTGTTTTTCCCCACTGCATTTAGAATGGTGCCAGACACATAGTAAGTGGATCAATAAATATTTATTGATTGAATAAATGAATTAATGAATATAATAGAGAAGGCAATGAAAGGCTTAGAAGAACAATTATGAAGAATGAAGTCATTAACAGGAAGTAAATGAAATGACACTTGAGGATGTATGATGACTCCAGAAGATGATTTATTGCCATGACAAAATTGAAGTCCATTAAAAGAGTTAAGTGATATTCTTCAGCAAAGTTCGGCATTTCAGAATGAGAGAGTTAATAAAATACAGAAAAGAAAGCACAGCAGTGAAAATTAGAAACGAGACAGCAAAACAAGGTGGTAAAAGTATAAGGTTGTTTCTGAGTATTGATTTGTCATGAATGAATGAATCCATGAAACTCAAACCACTTTTCCTTCTTTGAATAATAAAGTATTCGAATTTCAGGATCATTTTGGATATTTTCCAGAAACATTCTTTTTTGGAATAATGTTTAAAGTATTTATGCCTCATATAAATTTTGACAATTCCCCTGTATATATATATATATATATATATATATATATATATATATATATATAT
>NC_058413.1:78349372-78374364 GCF_002201575.2 Neomonachus schauinslandi | reverse complement strand
TATATATATATATATATATATATATATATATATATATATATATATATGAAGAACACCCAGATTTTGGTATGTCACATTTTTCTATGATCTTGCTATCATTTATTTTTGGAACCAGGTTGTGGATACATCCATATGTTACCTCTGATTTATCTGCATTTAACTGAACAAATGTTGCTTTAAAAGTGTTGATTTGAAAAAGTTTGATTCAGAACACCTGCTTAATTAAAACATAAAAAACAAAACAAAATAACAAACATAAAAAAACCCCACATACCTCTCTTCCTCATCTAGAAGACGCAATGGAAAAACTGCACTCTAATTTTTTCTATATATTTATATATATATATTTACATTTCTAAGAGCATTGTATTAGTGGTGCACACCTATAATCCCTAGCAGTAACTTCCCTACATTTTCTTATGCATAGATAGATACAGCTCTTCCACAAATTTATTGTGACATTTTAAATAGTTAGAAATAAACAATGTGTGTAATTATTATTAATCTATACTATATACCAGTTCTTCCCTTAATCTTCTGTATTCAGAATAATGACAACCTGGGATTTACTCTCCATCTAGAAAGTTCAATAGACACAGCAAGTTTAAAATATAAAACTACGGATAGTACAGGCTTGCAAGTTTATTACAAAAGGAGAGAAAAATAATTAGCAAGGCATCTAACAGCAGATATAGATGTACAGTTAGTAGGTTCCATGTAAAATAAGCAAAGCAAAAAACAATTGGAAGAAGAAATACTCAATTTTAATTTTACCAATGCTACTAAACAAATAAATTTTTAAAAAGTATGAAAATGAAAGCATAGTTAATTCACTTGGTTGCTCCCCTGGTATGCTTCAAGTGTGAAACATCTGAAACCTCTTAAACATTGTTTTCTATTTTTGCCAACATATACTTGCATTTAGAACAATCCTTGATCATAAAAATCTCCATTTAAAAAAATTATTGAATGGATAAATATACAAAACACAATTTTAGTCATCCTACTAACATATTCTTGGGATATATTCCTCCCATAGAGTTAGGAGACATAAACTATTTAAAACAAAGCCTCTAAGGAATATTGAGGTCTAGTTTTACCCATATACAAGAAAGAATTGATTGTAATATTAATTTGGCAAACACTGTGGGTGGAAGGTTTATGACAATCTGTAAGGGCTGCATAGAGTTTAAGATAGAGAATACGTAAAGAGGAACAGGAGAAAGGCTGAGGCTGATGGGTTCAGCTGGATGTGTGGAGGTTAAGTGGAATATGGGACTTGCATGGGGGCAGTTTGGAAGGCACAAGATAAATGCCTGTATACAGACAAGGGTCTGGCTGGAGATAGAGGAAGATGGACTCACTTTGAACACTGAGAAGGAATGACAGAAAGAGACAAAGAAGAAGCCAGAATATAAAGCCATAAGAGACTTTCAGAGAGAAGAAAATTCTCAGAAGAAGGGACAGTCATTATTTTAAAAATGCCATAGCGAAGTCTAGTAAGAATAGGACAGAAGATGTGATAGTGTCTCAATTCATTAATAATATTTAAAAATAACTACTCATGGGCATATTGTTCTACCAGGGATTATTAGAGGTTCACAAAGGATAAACAAAATAGTTGCTCACCCAAGAGTGTTGACAATTAAAAAGACAAAAGAAAAATATGAAATTTTAATGATTGCAATATAATGTTAAATTTTAAGATACAGAGTATAAATGCTAACATAACTTCTCAGGATCATTTTGCTAATGAAAGTCTTCAAAACAACATGTTTCTTTGAAATTAAGTGACTAAAACCACGGGGAGAAACCAAATCTGGTTATTTGGGAAATGAATTCCTATGCTCATACTATTTTTTTCCTTTATTTCTAATAACAAATAAGATTTGTGGAAGTCAATTATTCTGTTACTTAAACATATCTTTGCTTGACAAAATCCACTTTCCTAACATATTAGACATTAATTTTATTTTAAGGAGTGGAGCTAATTTATGAATATGCAGAATAAAGAAATTATGATTAAAGTATATCACCAAATAAATATATTTATGCATATAGTATAAATATTAAAATCTATCAGATAGTTTTAGATCTTCCCAGTCTGATGATACAATTTCATACCATGTTACCATTGGTAATATAAAATTTCTGCTCTTGTTTTCTGTTCATGTACTCTTCCTTTCAAGGTCACCCCAGGCATTTTGGGGAATATAAGTCTCTTGAACTATACAGATACAAATCAGATTTTGGAGTCCACCCTGTTATGTTTTTGACCTGGCTCTTCTGGACAATATTCATTGTCTCATCAAATGTTGAAGGAGCCTCATGATTATCACTACTAAAGAAAGCCACTGATGATTCTACCTCTTGGTGCTCTCAAGCTGCCAATCTTTACAGTATTGGGAAGTTCTAGATGCATGTAAATGTGGAAAGAATTGCCTTACCCTTGCTTATGTCAGCTGGATAGGAAGGATTCTTCTGCTGACTTTATGTAAAGATTCTAAAAAACAGGAAACAAAACCCCCAGCTTTTACCAACTGCTGTTCTTCACTATCTAATTATAAATCCCAGGCACCATTCTACTCCATTTTTTATTGAGGTTTCTCTTTCCTCCAAGCTCTTTTCTTCTCTCTGCTGTTACAATATAAAACTTCCTATGTAAATCAATTAGTTAATTGAATTATTACAATAAAATTGAATTATTTCTATATACCAGGAATCATTCTAAGAGCTTTATATTATCTCCTTCATTTTTAATTATAAATTAAGTTAGGTATTATTATTTTCACTTTGCCAGTGAGGATACCAAGACAGAAAAAGATTAATTAATCATAGAGCCTGGGTTCAAATGCAAGTTTTCAGATTCCACAACCCTTGCTCTTCACCATTCTCAATGGTGTCTCTCATTAAGAAAAATAATCTCTAGGAATGAATCAGCTTAAAAGCAGCTCCTTACATGAGCTATATATCAACCAAACTAAATGGTTTTATACATTAGTAGTATGTGTAATTATATTTTCATCAAATGATAACCTCTTCTCAATTAGGTAGAGTATAGTGAATATAGCATGAGATTTAGAATTAAATGGTACTTGTATTTTGGCTTTAATGTCATTATTATTTTTGTGTGACTTTGGGCTATTTACTCTAATACCCTGAGCCCCCATTTCTTTGTCTGTAAAAAGGGATAATGATGCCTATCTTTAAAATAGAAATATTCTTCTCTGAGTAAGTTAGATAGATAAAGCAACCAGCATGATGTACACAGCACTTGTCAGGCTGCCAGTTACTATTAATTTATTTATTCTAATCTATCTAGAAAAAAAAAAGTAAATCATCAGATACTATGCTTCACCAGGTAGATTCTTTTTGTAATGTGGAGCTCATGATGATGAAGATGGTCCTGCTAAGATTCTAAATGTTGTATGTTATAAAACAATTTCCTGCTATTAGCTACCAGTAAAAATTAAAACTTAAATCCATGCTATGCTAGTTGGAATACCAATTATATTTTCTTCTAGAGTGAGTATGCACAGGTGATCTGTAGAACACAAAAATAATCTACAATGAAATGTAACATTTCTCTTTGGTAAAATACTACAGAGCTACTGCTTCCAAGGGCTCTATTTTTTATGTAATCTTTTCTGTAGCTATATTAAAATATATTCGGGCGCCTGGGTGGCTCAGTTGGTTAAGCAACTGCCTTCGGCTCAGGTCATGATCCTGGAGTCCCTGGATCGAGTCCCGCATCGGGCTCCCTGCTCAGCGGGGAGTCTGCTTCTCCCTCTGACCCTCCCCACTCTCATGTGCTCTCTCTCATTCTCTCTCTCTCAAATAAATAAATAAAATCTTTAAAATATATATATATATATATATTCTACTTACCTAATAGTATTAGTAAAATGATTATATTCAAAGTTCAGAAGTACACATTTTATATAGATGATATAATGCCTAATTCTTAAATTCTAAGACTAAAAGGAAATATATCCCCAAAGAGCTTTGGATCAGCTGCAATACAAGTTATTTTTTGTCAAGGGAAAATTTCAATGTCCTACATTGTCCTTATTCTGCTTACAAAATATAAGTATTCTATTAAAAATACTTGACTCATATCAAGCACAGAGAGCTATTTTTTGCTCAGCTATGCAGGTAATTCAATTCTCCAGGTTTTGTTCCTTTACAATGTACATAGACAGCAAGAATCCTTTTCTTTTTCAGTAATGCATTCTCTAAACGAAGGGAGAAAATGGATTGTTTACTTTCTACAATAAAATTCACTGGGTTTGGCTGCATTCAAACTCAAACTACAAGTATTTGAATTGTTTCCCTAGTTCTGGAAATGCGTAGGTTATGCCTTTGAATGAAAAAGAGGAGATCTTAATAGTTAACAGTACATTGGGTTCTATATTTCTGTCTGTGCACATACATACACATTTATGAAACAGAAAGCAGTTTCCACTTCAACAATTTGCTCTGCAGTTCACACCAACCCAGCACTTACATGGAGGATAAGTACAAAAGTATCTGTTGAAAAAATGAATAAGAGAATATATAGACTATTCACCCTGTAAGGAATATCTTGTACGAAAGTAAAACTGTTTTAGTATACATTTGCTGAATTCTAAGAAAACGTAATTGCATTAGGAGATGTAGCTCTGATTGAACCATGAAATAACACTTATAAAACCACCCAAATGATCTCCACCTCTTGAATATGTTACTTTTTTAAAAAAAAGAATATACTCTAGGAGGGGCGCCTGTGTGGCTCAGTGGGTTAAGCGTCTGCTTTCAGCTCAGGTCACGATCCCAGTCTTCTGGGACTGAGTTCCGCATCAGGCTCCCTGCTCAGTGGGGAGTCTGTTTCTCACTCTCCCTCTCCCTCTGCCCCTGCTCCTGTTCTCTCTCTCTCTCTGTCTCAAATAAATAAATAAAAATCTTTTTTTTAAAAAGAATATACTATAGAAATTATAAAAGGTCAAACAAGGAGTTTGTTAATATCAGGTATCTTCACAGAGTTGATTTGGTCATCATTACCTTTTTTTAAAAATAAAGTCTATTAAAATTGATTTAATGAAAATCAAAGTTTCTTTATAAGATGGAAGAACAACTTGAAAATAGTTTACTAAGACTTCATTGTGAATTTTAGAAGTTATTATATAAGATATAGGCAACTAGGATCGCCAGATTTAACAGATAAAGGATTCCTTTATAGAAGTATATCAAATGCAGTATATGGTACCCATAAATATTAAAACAAAACAAAACAGAAAAAATACCTTTATCTGAAACTCAAATTTAACTCTATTTTAATATAATAACTCTAAATTCCAACTTATTTTTAGTTCTATTCCAAATATTTTTTAATAAATCAATTTATAAACAAAATATACTTTTAAATGATTTTTTTGTTATTCAAAATTAGTAATTCCTCCCTATTTCTCTTTTGTCTTTTATTGAATGCACCTATTCCTCCTTTATAATCCAGAATACTTTGCTGATTTTGGAATATGTTCTTAATCTCCTAATAGTGAACTCCTTTTAGCATCATTTTATGCTCCAAAGTGTGAGATTGTTACTTTAAGAAAAAGTGTCACAGTTGGTGTGTAGGCAATTGTTATCCACCCTCATACACACACATTAAAACAGGGGCTCTTGGGTAGGACTACACTCCCTTACATGTGCTGTTCAGTCTCACCATCCTCCCTTCCTCTCCAACACAGATTCACAAACAACAACCCCTTGTCTCTTTCCTCTCCCTCCCTCTCTCCCTCTCTGCTAAAACAGTGTGATTGAGGTAGTTTTAGGAGAATGAATAGAGACAAGTTTGTAGGAAGTTTGGGTTTTCTTGCATCCTTGAATGCTACAGTAGGGACCCCAGTGAATGAATGGGGCAAGGCTCCGTGTAGGAGTACATGTGGAATTCTTGCCACAGGATAGTGATGTTGAGCAGCAACAGTGGTGGCCCTACGTTACAGCTACAGAAAGTGCCCTGACTGTATATGGAAAAGTGTCAGCTGGGGAAGTGTTTATTGCATTTACAAGTGAGCTCAGGGATAGAATCAGCAAACTTTGCCTAAAGTGCCCGCAATAAAAGTAGAATTTGAGAGAAAAAATATCTATAAGAGGAAGGAAGACAGTAAAGATATGGCAAATGTAGAAATCCCAATTGTATTTTTGTCACTGATATAAATGTAAAATAAACATTAAGAAAACTTCTCAGAAATCAACTTTTTAAGATCTTTGCCTACTATATAACTCTAAGCCTAAGTAAGGACACTTTTCTAATCTCCTTTTTTTTTTTTTTTAGAAAAACCCCCAGAAAGCATGGATTCACTTCAATATCCTTTCCTTATTAAAAAATCACCTAATCCAAACTCAGTGTGATACGTTATACACCTTAATAAGTCCTTTTCAAATTTCTGTCAGAATTTACCTCAAACATAAAAGCATTATTTCCTTATTAAAAACCTGTTAATTTGCAATTGTCCTGGTTTAATTGAAATATTGCCTAATTTGGGAATGTTTGATTTACAAACTACTTTTCAGAAACATAGCTATTTTTCTGTTGAGGTTACAATTATGCATATGTGTATATATGTTTGTGTGTCTATTTTTATAAGTATAATTATATGAATGTGCACATATAGTATTTACATAATTTTTTATTTTAAATATTTAGAATTGGACACATGATAAAAACATGTTTTTAACTTTTTACATAAAGGTTTATGTAAACTTTTATTATAAAGTTCCACTGAAAAGCTTAGAGCAAAATCTTGTCATGATTTACCCAATTTTTAGTGATATTGTTTAAAGAACCCCAAACTTACTGGCAATCATGCAGTTATTGAGTGATTTTTTTAAAAATGTATGATCTGGATTTCATGTTCATTCAAAGAAAGACATTTTGTTAAAAACAAGATTTTCACCATAGTTTGATAAAAGGAACTTGAAGGGGTCATTTTTTTTTTAAACAAAGTAGCCCAATGCATGTTCTTCTTTGGTTAATTAACAGGTCAGAAAGTTAATCATCCAAAATTTATTATTCCTTTAGAACCTTGAGGTGGAGAGACTTCTTTGCTAGAAGAAGGGCATATGGGAAATATTTAATCATTGCAGGTCCAGGCTGGAAGCTTGCTACAATCTAGCAAGGCAAGAGCCATTTACTATTGAAGCAACCTAACTGGAACCCAGTGGGCTTGAGTTCCAGTTCTGCCACCTGCCAGCTTATTGGTCATAGGCAAATTACTTAACCCTTCTAAACTTCAATTTATTCATCAATAAAATTGTGATGACATTTCACTTTTTCTCATAGAGTTTTTTTTTTTTTTTCTTTAGGTTTGAATGATTTTACATGTGTAATAACTCAAGCAGTGCTGGGCACATGATAAGTATTATGAAAACATTTGTAAACTGTTGTTTTACCAAAACAAAGGAAGCAGTAAGTCATAGCTTCTTGGGAACAAATCAGATATTGAATGCAATAAAATCAGAACTAGCAAAAAATAAAAATCAGTCATGAAGTATATATTCATATGTTTGCAGATTTAGGTTATGGTATGGTTTGTGCTAGGCCCTTCTCACATGCATTAAATCTCTCAACAACTCTGTGAGGATATGCTATCATTAATTTACAAATGGAAAAAATACCTGAAACTTAGAGAGCTAAAAGGAATTTCTCTGGGTAATAACAGCTGTAAAATGGTAGACCTAAATTCAAACCCAGGCCCACCGACTTCTGTGCCTGCACTCTTTCCATTATGCAAGGACTACTGTCACATTATGGGAAGGGTTTAGATTTGCTTTGCCAGAGACTCATGAAAAGTTATTGCATTTAAATCATTGCAGCTATGAAGAGCACAACTTGAGTTTCATTTCTTTTTTCATCTAAATAGTAATCACTATCATTTGAAGAGCCTACTCTTCTACAAGAACTTTACATACATTGTCAAACTCCACAACTCAAACTAGATATAATTTACATTCACAGATGAAAATATTTGGATAAGAGAAATTAAGTAATTTACTCAAGTATATTCTGATAATAAATTATCTTGCTAGATGGGAATCAAACTCAGGTGTGTTGAGTTCATTTCACTAAATTTTATTACTTTTGATTTAATACCTCTAAGTAAATAAGCCCATTTTTTTATCATAAATCCTAGTTGACATCTTCTCTATGACATTACAAATCATTCCTACATTTTCTCCCATAAAAGTTTGAAAAACATCAATGCTTAAAGTGAAATGCTATAGTTTATTCAAAATTTAAAAATATGGGATTTCGGAAAACCATTGACAAGGGTAATTTACAAACCAGTAATTCTCCTCTGAATTTGATTTTTAAAATAGGGAGAGGTAAAAAAAAATAAGATAGAATAATAAAAACAGGAGTACTAAGGAACAATAAGAAATTTCTAAAAAGCAAATATTTTTAGAGTAAGTTGAAAAGTTTGAGAGTTCAGAGAGAAGATGGAAATTCCAGAACATCTAGAGAGTTGTTCCTCTTTTATTACCACTTGGCCTAAACATTAATGCTGAGTTGAAGCTCAATTTCTGGGCACTGCTAGATAACTTATAATCACAAAAAAGCCATGAATTATGAAGTCAGACTGACTTGAGTTTCAATGACAAGATCTGCCAATACTTAATGATATAAGCAATCTGTTGATCCACACTGAAACTCTATGTGATTGGACAGGGCTTCCTGAAGGAAGAAAGGTGTGTTCTAATTCAGGAAGAAGAGATACAGCTTTTTTATATTTTCTTATTATGTTATGTTAATCACCATACATCACATCATTAGTTTTTGATGTAGTGTTCCATGATTCATTGTTTGTGTATAACACCCACTGCTCCATGCAGAATGTGCCCTCTTTAATACCCATCACCAGGCTAACCCATCCTCCCACCCCCCTCCCCTCTAGAACCCTGTTTGTTTTTCAGAGTCCATTGTCTCTCATGGTTCGTCTCCCTCTCCGATTTCCCCCCCTTCATTCTTCCCCTCCTGCTATCTTCTTCTTCTTCTTTTTTTAACATATAATGTATTATTTGTTTCAGAGGTACACGTCTGTGATTCAACAGTCTTACACAATTCACAGCACTCACTATAGCACATACCCTCTCCAGTGTCTATCACCCAGTCACCCCATCCCTCCCACCACCCACCACTCCAGCAACCCTCAGTTTGTTTCCTGAGATTAAGAATTCCTCATGTCAGTGAGGTCATATGATACATGTCTTTCTCTGATTGACTTATTTCGCTCAGCATTAATACCCTCCAGTTCCATACACATCATTGCAAAAGGCAAGATTTCATTCCTTTTGATGGCTGCATAATATTCCATTTTATATATATATATATATATATATATATACACACACACACACACACACACACACGCACACACACACACACACACACTACATCTTCTTTATTCTTTCATCTGTCAATGGAAATCTGGAAAGAGCCTAGATACAGCCTTTTAAAGGCAAAAAATTCCTGAATGGCATAGCAGCTACATCAGAATTTCTTCAGACAATTGTTAAAACCAGATTCCCAGACAATAGCTTGACATTCTGTATGCTTAACAAGCACATTAAGGAATTCTGATGAACAGCCATTTAGCTACAAGAAGTTAGGCAAATTGGGTGTCCCAGGTAGAAAAAGAAAGTACAAATATGTAAAAGAATCCCTTGGAAACAGAATGTTACAATTAAAACAAGTTTATGTCTGAAAGAAGAAGATCTAATAGATTGGTTAATAGATTAGCTAAGTAAGTAATTTGCATGTCATTTTTGCAAACATTTAGAAACTACTGCAAAGTTTCAAATGGGAGGGGATGGCAAGAGTAGTTTTGGGTTTGAAAAACCTTACTGATAGAGAGGCATGAAGAAGGTGGACTTGAACAAGGTGGGGGGTATTATGAAAGAAAGATGAGGAGGAGGTTCTTGCCATAATCTAATTGAAAGTAAATTTTAAGCTGTGTGGAATGGATAAGAACGGTATTAAGGAAAAGGAGAAATGGCAAATTTAGGAGATAAGCCAGGTTTGACAGAACTTGTGACTCTGCACAAAAGAAAGGAGAAGGATTAGTCAAAATGACCCAGTTTTTCAGCCCCATAGATTGCAAGAATGTTGGTGATACTAATAGAAGGGAGGGTGTGGCACTTTTTTCTTTAGCTTCAAATATAGATGTGTTCACCAAAAAGGGAGAAAGAAAAAAAAAAAAGAAGATAGTAGGAAGGGAGAAATGAAGGGGGGGAAATCGGAGGGGGAGATGAACCATGAGAGACTACGGACTCTGAGAAACAAACTGAGGGTTCTAGAGGGAAGGGGGTTGGGGGATGGGTTAGCCTGGTGATGGGTATTAAAGAGGGCACATATTGAATGGAGCACTGGGCATTATACGCAGACAATGAATCATGGAACACTACATTAAAAACTAATGATGTAATGTATGGTGATTAACAACATAATAAAATAAAATTTTTAAAAAAGAAGAAAAAAGAGGATAAATGAAGAGGGATGAGATAATATTTAGCTATATTTGATTGCTTAGCAATGCTTAAGCCTTATCACATCACAGGTTTGCTCTTTTTCTGATATCTAATCAGAATTTTGAAAGCATCTTATTAAAAAAAATTATGTACAAAAGGGAAAGTTAATGCATCTGTCAAATTTTATATTTTTATTTACTTGGGTCTTTAATCTTCCAGTTTATTGCTGATTGATTGTGACATTACTAAGTGTATGAATATGTTTGTAGATACCATGCAATTGTCAAATGCATGTATTTAAATGATTTAAATTATTAAACAGGTAAAATTATTTAAGATATCTTTATGTATGCACATGTAAAAACCATAATAATTCAATAGCAAGGATTAATATCTATTTTCTTAAAAGGTCTGAAAATTTAACTTGTACAGCAGTATTCATTTTTCATAGCTGTAATATTTCCTTGTATTTTACATAGTAGGAAAAATGCGAATTTTATACCAACCCAGGGAACATCTCTCTCTAGTTATTCATCAAGGATAGTGGTATTGGTCATAATTTATTCTCTAGATTTTAAAGTTTGCCCTCTGAAGGTTGCTCACTTCCATATTTAAAGTTTTTTTTAAAGGGCACAGAAAGATTTGGTGACAAACTAAGTATATTAATGATAACTTTGGACCTATATAGGGCACACGTTTTAAAGATTCTCTTAGAAGGTGCATGGAAGCACTTTATATCTTTTAAAGTACCTATATATATGCCATTATTTTATTAATGACAAAATAATAGACCTCCCATTTTGTTCAAATGGGGGGTGGTTATTTCTAAAACTTTCTTTAATATTCACCAACTAAATACTATAATACATAATATTTTAGATAAGATTGCTAAAAAATCTTCAGGAATACTCTAAGTTTTAACAAGGAGAATAAATGTTTTCTGGCATCTCTCACATAGTCATATTTCATGCTTAGGTTAATAAAGATTGAGCTTGATTCTTCATTTTCTTCCAAGTGATTAGCTTTCAGATTGAAGAAGACAGCTAAGCGAATGTAAATTTTATGCCAGTCGTATGAGAAACAGAAAGACTACGTGGCTAGCTCTAAATTATTCACTTAATAACAGAGCCAAGGCTAAGACCTGGGCATTTTGATTTTTACTTTTATTATTATCCTCACTCTGCCGTATTTCATTTTCACTGGGAATTCATGCACAGCTAAATGCGTTGGTTATTCAGGAGTCTTTAAGTTTTAATATTCTTGAAAGAAAAATTAATTTAGATACTCAAATGGGCAATGTTTTTTAAAGTTGTAATCCTTAATTATTATTTTAGCTTAGGGTCATTGAGGAGAATAAGTTAAAGTGAAATGTTAATGTTTTATAAGAAAACCTGATCACTTTTGCCTTATCACATTTCATATAGGAGACATTTCAAATCAGTGAGGGATAAAGATAAATTTCACTTGACCGATAGAGGAAAAAAAAAAAAGATTGCAAACTGGCTCTGAATGCACATCATGTAGTTTTCATCTTCTGACTGAGCAGTAGTTCAGAAGATAACAGAGAGGAGGAATTTATGGCAGGTGCATTACTACTTAGGAACTAATCTCATCCACATGGCTGTTAACGTGAAATATGGATTTTAATAATCCTGGCTCTGTGAATTGTGTGATCCTGCCTGGTGGGAAAGTGATTAGCCACAGCCAGCAAGATTAATTGAGATATATAGCAGATGATTACATCTAATGAATTTCAGGCTACTCTGATTATACTAGAGTTTGCATAGTTAATATTGTATCTATAAACTATATAGTTTAAAAAACTTTATAAAGTATGAAGTTTAAAAAATAATAAATCAGCATTTTATTGTGACAAGAAGGAGAACTCTTCTCTCCTTAGGTCGTTGAACAGGTCACTTAAAAATAATGTAAAAATCTTCCAGAGAAGAATTTTAAGCGTAGATAGAAAGATAGATGATAGAGAAGGATAGATAAATAGATGATGGATAGATAGATAGATAGATAGGAGGTAGGTCTCATAAAATTTTTTGAGACTCACTCCATCATTGTGTATATTACTTAAAATAGAATTTTACTCAGGAAAGAAAAAGAGTCTCTAACATCAACACATAAAAAGTTAGGAAATGAGAATTTTAAATCAAGAGGTTTAATTAATGAGGACAGGATTTTTTGTTGTTATTTTGCCAAAATGGATGGAGATAGTGATTTACTATTTTAAATAATGGATAAGTTTTCATGGTATTTCCAAACATTGACATAGCTGCCAAATAAAAGAGCAAGAATGCTAACATCTATTAGTTTTTAATTCTTATTAGATGATAATAATTATATATTTATTTTAAATAAAGTAAAATACATACACAAGTGAAGACTATTACCTGTGTAATATAGTAAGGAAAACATTTTAATAAAAGTAATTTCTTAGACATGAAGACATTTTCCAACAACATGCTTTTCATAAAGTTCTACATAACATGCATGTGTGATTTCTATTGTTACAATTATTTTACTTATTCCTTATACACAGTCCTGGATGATCACATATGCTTTTATGCTTTTTATGCCTTTAAATTTCAACCAAATCTAAATCTCCAGACCTAATGCTTCAACTCCATTATCAACATTTCCCAATGTGTAGGATAAATTTCCACCTACATACATTTGTGAAACCCAACCCATTGCATTCTCTCCAAATACGTTCCTCTTTGTATGTACATTCCCTCTTGTAATCCGTGGCAGCTCTAACAATTCAGTAATTAAATAAACAAACAAAAGCTTTGTATTATCTTTAACTCTATTTTAATCCCTATATCTAATAGCGCTCAATTATTAAATAGTTAATGAATGATTTGTCCCTCACAAGTCATCTCTTTAGAAAAGGTTTGATGACATCTCTCTCCACATTTGCTAAGGTGGAATTCAGCTGAGCTTTCAAAGTACTTTGCTAGTTTGACAGTTCTATTAATTAGATTGAAAACCTGACATTTCAAGCTCATCACACTCTTTTCTTCTTTCTGCATTTTGTTTTCCAGCCAAATTTTCCATGCCCTAAATAGCCTCTCAGCTTTCCAACCTCTAAGTATACTAATTTATGGCTCCATGAATAACTGCATTCCTTTTTTGTCTAGATGTCTACTTATCAAGGAAATTAAGATACTCTAGAATAAACAAACTCTCCTAATTTCAAGAAATAGGGCCACATGATTGCTTATGTGAATTAAGATTCTTTCAACCTACCAAGAATAGAGTGAACATATTCAAGACCATAAGAATTTAAGTACACACATTAAGCAACTACTTCTCTAGTACCCACTTCTTGTATCATTAAATTTATCAGAAGCATGGAGGTGCTTCCAAAAGAAGAAAGAATGAAAATTTAAGGAATCTTCATTTGGTAATGGCAAAAGCTAAGACTGGCTCTGATTAGAATTCAAAAAAATTCAGCAACTCTTCTTAGACCACAGCTGGATTCACTGACCCCATTCTAGGACACCAGAACTGGAGGGAATCCCTACAATTCTGAAGGACACATAAAAGGAGTACTATTTTATGTAAGTGATAATGAAGCATACAATCCTAAGCAAGAGGACAGAATAAGCATATGAATATATTCAAGAGATATTTGTACACATTGCTAAATGACAGCTCTAGAGTGGAAAGTTAATGGAATTTGGGGTGTTGGTGGATATAGATCACTTTGTGTGATTAATTCTTTGGCTCTTGACCAAATAAACCACAGGTACTGCCAAAGGCATAATCATCACCTACATTGAGCTAAATCTTATTATAAAATGAACTATGTTATTTGGAAATGATTACTGAAATAATGAGAAACTCCATAAGCATAAGAATTTCTGGGCAATATATACACATTTTAAAGAAAATAAATACATTATCTTCTGAGAAAGAGTCACTAATGACAAAGAGAAAAGTCTTCTATTGGGGATAACCTTTGCATTTTTAATTATTTTACTCTTCTTTTTTGCATCTTTGAAACTAGATATATTTTATCTTCAGAAATAGCATGAATTACAGAGAGTGGCATATCCTTATAGAAAGGATATGCACATAGATAAAATATAGTGGTAGTATTTAATATTTTAAATATAGCGGATATGTGTAAACATTTCCTTACTAATTAGAATTTAGAATACAATCTGGTTCTTCTTCTGTTTATAGCATATTTAGTATGTTGAGATCTTTGTTGATTTTTACATATATTTTATTGATATAAAGCCAGTCAGTAAATTAAAATTTAAAAATCAAATAAAGATTAGAAACTATAAAAATCATTAACAGTTTATAGGGTTTAAAAATATGAGTTATAGGTCTGTTGCTGTTTCTTTATTTTAAAAGGAAAATACAGTCACGGGGCACTTCATATTTATATACTTCATTGAGTCATTCTTATTTCCAGAGGTTATTATACAAACAAAAATGAACAAGAGTATTTCTTCTTTCCTGTATAGGTGGTGCCTACTGTTAGCCTTAGCAAACAGCTTTCCAAGCCAATGTTTCAACACTAGAATAGGAAAAAGCTGGGTCTTCTGGAGAACTCATGAATTAACCTGAACATTAACAGATCAAACAGCTTGGATATAAGAATACAAGGATAGATTTTGAATACTTAAATATTCTGAAAAATATTGATAAATGGTGCACACATGCTGTTGGTTTGAGTATAATCCAGATAATATTGAAATATTTATTGTTGAAGACAGCAAATGTCAGGAGAATGAATCAATAGGTCTCTAATTTTCAATCAGAAAAAGACAATCTAAGATATTATAATAAAATCATTATGATAATGATAATTATAACACAATTCCATAATAATTCTATAATGATATTAAGCATACCATTTAAAAATGTTTAGGATCTTTTCCATTGAGGTAATTTATGACATTTTATTCATTTTAACATTTGATACGGTATTGCAAATAAGTTGAAAATGGGAAACAGAGGTACAAAGTTGTGCATTCATTTGGTGAGGTTAGTAATAGAAAATGATACTTCATAATCCTGGATTTTTTATTATTGCTAGTATTTGCTGCCCATGTGAAATATGTACCCAAAAACATATGGTTGGGTAGTTGTAGCAGCATTTATAATAAATTGGCTGCAAAAAATTTCTGCACAATAAAAATGGATAATTAGACTTAATCCACCTGCATTCTTATAATGTCTTGCCTTTAAAAATTCAAGTTTTGTGAATTTATAAAATGGGGAGTAAGGGGGAGCATGCTATTTTTTCTATTAATATCTGTAGCTCTATCATAGAAAAAAATAAAATTCACAAAAACTGCAGCCAATAAATGGGGAACATGACTTTGTTCATATCACAAATTAATTGGTACCAAGCAACTTTGAAATGCTTTAACAGTAGAATCAGACATAGCTGTATGAGGAAATTAGGAGTGAAGTAGCACAATATGAACAATGCGATTTTAAAAGCCAAATCAGTTGCATAGCTAAAGAGACTATCATAAGGGTATTTGGCTAGTATAAAATTAGGAGAATGTTAGACTATATTGAACATCTTCATGATTGCTATGCTACATAATGTGGCAATTGCATTGTTTTATAAACCATTTATTTTAGAAATATTTTAGATTTCAGAAAAATTGCAAACATAGTACAGAGAGTTCCTTACATCCCACACCCAGTTTCTCCTATTGTTGATATAGTCTATTTAGTAAGGTACATTTGTCACAATCAATGAACCAATATTGATACATTATTATTGATTAAAGTCCTTATTAAAAGAAAGTCCATATTTTATTCAGACATCTTTAGTGTTGTGTTTTTTTTTTATGTACTATTTCTGTTCCAGGGTCTCATATGGAATACTTTTTACATTATTCATTACATCTCCTTGGGTTCCTCTTGGCTGTGAAGGTTTCTAAGCCACCCCTTATTTTTGATGATTTTAAAAGTTTTTACGAGTACTGGTCAGGTCTTTTGTAGAATGACTTGGATTTGTCTGATTTTTTTCTCATGATGACCTTCGTTTTATGGTTTGGGGAGAGAGATGACAGAGATAAAGTGCCATTCTCATCAGGTCATATCAAAGATTCATAGCATCAACATAACTTACTGTTGGTAAGTACTTACTGTTGACTTTGATCACTGTACTGAGGTAGTGTTTTCAGTTTCTCCCTATAAGTTGCTCTTTTTTTTTTTTTTTTGGTCATTTCCCTCCCTTTTTATACTCTTTAGATAAAGCCATTCTGCACTGTTCACATTCAGTATGTGGAAAGCTTAGCTATATATACTTCCTTATATGAAAGAGTATCTACATGAGGGTGCCTGGGTGGCTCAGTCGTTAAGTGTCTGCCTTCGGCTCAGGTCATGGTCCCAGGGTCCTGGGATCGAGTCCCACATCAGGCTCCCTGCTCGGCAGTAAGCCTGCTTCACCCTCTCCCACTGCCCCTGCTCGTGTTCTTGCTCTCGCTATCTCTCTCTCTGTCAAATAAATAAATAAAATCTTAAAAAAAAAAAGAATATCTACATAAATTATTTGGAATTCTGTGGAGATTTGTCTCTGCTCCTCCATTTACTTATTTATTCAATCTTTTATTTATATCAGTATGGTCTCAAGGGCATTTATTTTTTAATTTTGGTATTAATCCAATAATACTTTATTTTATTGCTCAAATAGTTCCAGCTTTGACCATTCAGTGCTCTTTCAGTTGGCTCTTATGTCCCTTTGACATATCCCAATGATTGTGTCTCTTACTATCATTCTAACATCATTTTAATGTGAGAATGCTCCAGAATCATGGCTGATTTTTCTTTCTTCTGAGATCGTGACATGAGCAGAAATCAAGAGTCCCACACTTAATCGACTGAGCCACCCAGGTGCCCCATCACCCTTACCTTTTTCAGAAATAAACCTAATAAGATCATAAGATAAAATTTTTATCACGGCTGTGGTGTAAATATTTGTGTTCCCTCAAAACTCATATGTTTAACTCCTAATCCCGCAAAATGATGGTATTATGAAATGGGCTCTTTGGGAGGTGATTCAGTCATGAACATCGAGCTTTCATGAATGAGATGAGTGCTCTTATAAAAGGGATCCCACAGAGCCATCTTGTTCCTTCCACCATAGGAGACACAACCAGAAGACCCTGCCTACCAACCAGGAAAAGGGCTGTCATCTAACCTGATCTTGGGACTTCCAGCCTCCAGCACTGTGAGAAATAAATTTTTGTTGTTTATAAACTAAAAAAAAAAAAAAAAAAAAGGATTGCTTTTTTAAAAAAGAGAGGTTGAAATCGATGAGATACCCATATATAGAAAATGTTGGATTTGGGGTGCCTGGGTGGCTCAGTCAGTTAAGCATCTGTATTTGGCTCAGGTCATGATCCTGGGGTCCTGGGATTGAGTCCCATGTCAAGCTCCCTGCTCAGTGGGGAGTCTGCTTCTCCCTCTCCATCCACCCCTCCCCCTGACTTGTTCTCTCTCTCTCTCGATCTCAAATAAATAAATAAAAATCAAAAAAAAAGAAAAGAAAAAAGGAAAATGTTGGATTCAGGTCATCTTTTTCTAGCTCACATTCATCTTTTTCCATTTTAGAATAAACATCAGTGTGTGAGGTAGTGGAAAATTATCCAGAAAAAGCCTATTTGAATATACTAAGTGGTAAGTTAATTATTTTTGAATAAGCAGATGAACATAATAGATGCTAACACATATATTGTGCTAACCATGTGCAAGCATTATTTTAAAACTTTATATGTATTAACTGATTTCATCTTCATAGCATTCCTATAAGTGTTGTTGCTAATAGATATTTTATGGAAGACAACTGAAGTGCAGGGAAATCAAATTTTCCTAAGTTTACAGAAATTGGTAGAGGCAAGATTTGAGCTCAGGCAGTCTGCTTCTACCATGGTCTAAAGACTAAAATACTGTACCCCTTTCTAAACCTAAGGGACTTTTTATAAAATGTGTAGAATATATATTTAATAATAGTTGATGAAATTATTTAAAAGGAAGCTTCTTTATTTAAGTAGTCATTGCCAAAACCGGATGAATGTCTATCATGTGCCTTGTGTCTCTTCTGAGTTTTAGACTTTTATAGTCAACAGCCTGGTGTCCTTCTTCAATTAGATTTATTTCAGGCACTTGAAAATATACACACTGTACAAAACATTACTTACCTTTCCTTCTGCCTATGGATCTGAATTTCTGTCCTGAATTTCCTGTATCTATAAATCTGTCATCCTTCCAACCACCCAGAACAGAAAACCAGAAGTTATTACCACTTCCTTTTCTCTTACTCACTCCACCTAATCTATCAATGATTAAGTAACTCAGTCTAGATGACCTGCATATTTTTCATACTAAGCTCTTGAATTTATCTGTATCATCCCTCTACCTAATTCAGATCCAGATTGTCATTTAGTGGTATTCCTAAAATGAATTCCTCATAACTAGACCATCTAATTCTAGTCCTCGTTTTTCCAATCCACTGTCAGACTGTGAAAAAGTGCAGGCCATTGAATCAGACAGAATAGCATTTAAATGTGATTCCAAAATTTCAAAATTACCGGGCCTTGGCAAGTTACTTAACTTTCCTAAATCTCAATATTCACATCAGTAAAATGGGAGATTTTAATATCTACCCAGGAAAGTAGTTTTGAGATAGGATTAATACATTTAAATCACCTAGTTTGGTGCCCAACATATATTAGAGACAAAAATGGTGGTGCCTATATTTTAGTTAAAATAAAATCTAAAAGTGGCAGTTCCTTGCTTGAAAATTGTATATGAACTACTATCTATAGAAGAGTCATTTTTTCTGAAGAATGCTATATAATGAATTTTGCCTTTGTGGACCATACAATTTCTGTTGCAAACTACTTGACTCTCATGGAAGTGTGGAAACAGCCATAGACAATACTAAGTGACTGAGTTTGGCTCTGTTCCAATAAAAATTTATTTATCTAATAATGGCAATAAGCCAAATTTAGCCTACTGACCATAGTTTGCCAGTCTCTGACCTATGAAATCCAAGTTCCTTAGAATGGTTTTTACAGAACTTTACTGTGACGTAATGTCTGCTCCCCTGCCCCATATTCCTCTCTCTTTTCTTTCCATCTCACATTTTACATTTTAGTAGCACTAAACTACTTATGGTTCTCTGCAAAATTATTTTCTCATGCTTCACATGTCTGCTTCTGCAGTTCTTTCTATCTTGACCACTCTTCTTATCTCAGATTTAAGTTTGGCATTGTATTCATCATGTGTCAGCTCAAGCTTCACCTCATTTAAAAAGTCTTTTCAAGATCATAGGTACATGCAGATATTTATGTGTCTGTCTTCTTCAACAACAGTGATTGTATCATTTTCATTTTCCTACCTTTGGAACTACACTTAATAAATATTTGCTGAGTTAATATATTATCAGATGTTATCCATGTTATCAGATATTATCCACTCCAAAAAGCATTTGTGCCATAGTTGTTTAAATCGAAGCAGCATTCTAGTTTATCAAAACCCTATTAAAATATTGGTATTTCATTTAGAAAATGAAATTATTTCCTCATCAACTACTAAATTTGGACATTGCATGCTTAGAGACTCCATGTTTCCTGCAATTCTCTGTTGTCCCAGCCCCACTGACCTTTACTCTATCCTCAAAGACACCTGTTTCACCCTCCACTGGGCCTCTGCCCTCTGCCTGGAACACCTCATTTCATAACCTTTACCTTGTCAACTCCTGCTCATCTTTCAACATCAACTCAAAAATCTCTTCCTTGTAAACACTTATAGTTATCATAAGTTGCACTTTTTGTATGATGTATTATAATTTTATATTTATTTCTATAATTTTTTTATTAAAAGATGAATTGAACTCTCATCTCCATGCAGTAAGGCACTTTTTAAAATTTTGACTCACTTAGGTATCTCCAACACCTCAAAATTTACCTGGCATGTAGATACTCAATGAATGTGTTGAATAAATAAATAAATGATCCAATTCAGCTTTGTAATATTTTTGTTTGTCATAATTCTATTAAAATTGCAATAATTCAGCTATTTCCCACATAACAGTATTATTTTGAAACTATTTTTCCTCTATGTCAAAAGTAAGTCTTATGTCTCTTTGTGTTTTAAAATTGTATACACACACATCAATAATTTTTTGTTTGATGACTATTATTTTTCCAAAAAGCTAGAAGTGCATATTTGTGCTTATTTCAAAAATATTTCTTCAAGTCCTCACTTATGTGATTATTAAGTCTTGGAATATTTCTTTATATTTACACACAGTTCTCTTTTATAGATTCACCTATCACCATATCCTTCTCATTCTTCTATGCTCAAAAGTGCTGGCTACATGATATTGTTGTAGTCCCTACAATAAATTGCTTCTCTGAGGTATACTAATTACCCAACTAAGTATTGCACAAAAGTGTAGTTTTCCAAGGGACATTAGTCAGTATTTTGGAATAAAAATGAAGCATGGTAAGGGTTCTATGGTCAATGGAGTTCAGTGTTAAAGAATGTATAAAATTTTTCCTTACTATAAGAGTCTTTAACATACTAAAATACTTTTTTTTTTTTGAATTGCCAAAACTAATCATGTTTCCCAAACTTATTTGACCATGGAACCATTTTATTGACCATATACCTATGTATTTAGGATTTTTATCTTTCTACCTGTCATACACAGTAGTTGACACGACTGACCCTTTACTTAGCATTAAACTCCTTGAAAGTAGAATTACACTACATTATATCTCCCAATCTCACTTATTACAGGACTTTGTAAATAATTCATGTTTAAATAAATTTTGCATTCTTTAGTTAAATTGAAATGGTCCAGGAATTTTTTTTTTTTTTTCAAAACAAATTTCTGGGATGCCTGGGTGGCTCAGTCGGTTAAGTGGCTGCCTTCGGCTTGGGTCATGATTCCAGGGTCCTGGGATCAAGTCCCGCATTGGACTCCTTGCTTGGCGGGGAGCCTGCTTCTCCCTCTGCCTGCCACTCCCTGTGCTTGTACTCTCACTCTCTCTCTAGCAAATAAATAAATAAAATCTAAAAAAAAAAAAAACAAATTTCTAATAGATTTTTCTGTTATTTTGACTTCCTATATATTACAACTACTCTGTTTTCTTTTACATATTCATATAAATTATAGATTCTTCAAATAAAAAAGTAATAACTATGGTGAATATATCACAACCTGAATCAACTGCTGATCTATAAAACAAATAAACAATATAATACTCAATCAAAATAACACATATCCATCTTATACTTCCTGGAAATCCTGAAAAGAACCCAAGTAGCCAGATAGTTATTCAAAGCTATATTTCAGAATGCTGCTGACAAGAGGTATACTTCAGAAAATATTAAGTACCGGTATAGAGATTGATGCAAATAAGACCAGGAATATAACTTGGGCTCCTATTGTGTCAAAGAGCAGAACCAGCACCTGATTCTAATTTTACTTTTGTTGAAATATAATATGCTACATCAAGACATGTTATTAAGACTTTTGCAAGTAACTAGATATATTTTATGATAAATGTACATGTACATAAAAGCAGCAGATTTTTATGTTCCCCATAATCTGTGTCTATGGTGGTGTCAGTTATCACTGAGCTACCTAAATGTAGTATTCATTTTTCATAAAGCACAAGGAAGAATACCATGAAGTAACTACTATGTTACTTGAGCAATTAGAATGAGCTACAACCCATAAAGTATGGCTAAGTGAGCATTTTGAAAATTCAATGTGTGCCTTCTGGTCTTGACCTTTAAGATGTACCATAATATAAGAACTATGACACTTCAAGTTAGAGAAGTAGCAACTTAACTATCTAGAAAATTGCTTTAAAACCCCCTTTTTATTGCTTTTAAGAAGACTTTACCACAATAGGGAAAATTTTCTGGGGTTATTAAACTATTTTATGTTTACAAAGAATAGCATATTTTCAGACATCTAATTACTTAGTAAATTGTAGTTCCAATACACTGAGTGATATTATATTGACCTTGTTAACATAATATTTAGTATCTTTATGAATTGAGGGGTTTTCGAGTGTAATTCCTTATCAGGGAAGGTTAGTTATAGTACCCAATGAATAACAGTATGCAAAAAAACCAGAAAACAAACAAACAAAAAACAACAATAACACAGAAAACATATGCAGAATTTGAATTGTAGATGTAAGTACATTAATCTTCAAGCTTTTCTTGTGTAAGTAACTGTGGAGGAGTCTAGGAAGATGATGACCTAAACATAGCCCTTCACATAGGCTAACAATGCCAGTCTATTTACTTCTGAGAAAAATAGCTCCTGAGGTCTTGGGTTCTTTGGGAGTCTGGGCAGAAATAATCGGTTTGAGGGGGCGGAGCAAGATGGCGGAGGAGTAGGAGACCTGGATTTCATCTCCTCTCAGGAATTCAGCTGGCTAGGGATCAAACCATTCTGAACACCTACAAACTCAATAGGAGATCGAAGAAAAGAAGAGCAACAACTCTCTCATCAGAAAAGCGACCACTTTCTGGAAGGTAGGACGTGTGGAGAAGTGAATCCGAGGTGATATTCGGGAGAATAGACGGCGGGGGAGGGGCCTCCGTCAGCCGCTTCTGGCAAGTGATAGAGCCACGGAGCACAAAATCGGAACTTTTAAAAGTCTGCTCCACTGAGGGACGTCACTCTGGTGGCTAAGCGGGGGGAACCCTCGCGGGACAGTGTGGTCTCAGGACCCTCGGGGTCACAGAAAGACCGGGGCTTCCTGAGTGTGGCAGAGCTCCCAGGTAACGGAGCAGGGAAGCCGGCTGCAGAGGCGGAGCCCAGGCGCGGGCTCTCAGCTCGGGGTTGCCATAAACTGTGATCCGCGGCAGAGTCGGGCCACTGCTCCTCCAGCAGGGACCCAACAAGCGGCAGATCTGGGGAGACTCAGCTTCCTCCCCCGGGAGGAGCCACGTGGGAGTGCACCAAAGGGATCTGCTGGGTTTGGAGACTCCACCCGGGGTCGGGTGCCAGAGATAGAAATGCGCGGTCACAGGCCGGGTGAGCACGGAGTGCGGCCGGAAACCGGGGAGACGGGAGTGACTGACGGCTTTTCTCTGGGGGCTCACTGAGGAGCGGGGCCCGAGTTCTCCGCTCCTCCAGGGCGGAGATTGGGAGGTCGCCATTTTCACTCTCCGCCTCCAAAGCTGTACAGAAAGCTCTCAGGGAACAAAAGCCCCGGAGAGCAAACCCGAGCAGATTACTTAGCCGGGAGGGGGCAAGGGCGGGGCAATTCCACCTCTGGCAGAGACATTTGGAAACCACGGCAACAGGCCCCTCCCCAGAAGATCAGCGAGAACAGCCAGCCAAGACCAAGTTTACCCATCAATGAGAACGGCAGAACTCCAGCTCTAGGGGAATACTGCACATAGAATTCATGGCTTTTTTACCATGATTCTTTAGTCTTTCAAAGTTAATTTTTTTTTTACTGTCTTTTTTTCTTTTATTTTTTTCAATTTTTCTTTTTCCCTTTTTCAACCAACATCTTATCAATCCCTTTTTAAAAAAAAAAAAACATTTTTATTTTTCATTTTTAGAGTCATATTCTATCCCTTCATAGTAGTTACCCGTATTTTTGGCTTATATATATAAGTTGTTCTCTCTTTAAAATGTTGAGATAGTTTCTTCTAACAGATCAAAATATACCCTAAATCTCTAGTATATGGTGTTTTCTATTCCCCTGCCTGATCACATTCTCTCCCTTTTTTTATTATTTTTTCTTTTTCTAAATCCTCTTCTTTCTTTTTTCAAACAACTTCTTATCAATTCCTTTTATAAAATTTTTTATAATTTCCATCTTTACAGTCATATTCCATCCCTTCATCATATCAACACTTATTTTTGTACATATATAAGTTTTTCTTTCTTTAAAATTTTGGGAGGCACTTTCTTCTAAAAGACCAAAATACACCCCAAATCTAGTGTGTGGCACTGATCTATATACCAGCCTGATCATATTTGATCACATTCTGGTTTTTTTTTGTTGTTGTTGTTTTGTTTTGTTTGTTTTTGTTTTTATCTTTATCTTTTTCTTTTTTTTTCTTTTTCTTTTTTCTCTTTCCATTTCTTTTTCCACTGCTTCAGGTCTTTTCTGACTTGTTTAGAGTATATTTTCTGGGGACATTGTTACTCTGCTAGCATTTTGTTCTCTCATTAATCTATTCTCCTCTGCACAAAATGACAAGACAGAAAAAATCACCTCAACAAAAAGAACGAGAGGTAGTACCGACTGCCAGGGACCTACTCAATACGGACATTAGTACGATGTCAGATCTAGAGTTCAGAATCATCACTTTAAAGATACTAGCTGGGCTTGAAAAAAATATGGAAGTTATTAGAGAAACCCTTTCTGGAGAAGTAAAAGAACTAAAATCCAACCAAGTAGAAATCAAAAAGGCTATTAATGAGGTGCAATCAAAAATGGGGG
>NC_058413.1:78349271-78349362 GCF_002201575.2 Neomonachus schauinslandi | reverse complement strand
CTCAAAATCAATAAAAATAGGTCAACACCCCGACATCTAATAGTAAAACTTACGAGTCTCATAGACAAAGAGAAAATCCTGAAAGCAGCTC
>NC_058413.1:78314682-78349261 GCF_002201575.2 Neomonachus schauinslandi | reverse complement strand
TCACAATTCCGGACTTCCAGCTCTATTACAAAGCTGTCATCATCAAGACAGCATGGTACTGGCACAAAAACAGACACATAGATCAATGGAACAGAATAGAGAGCCCAGAAATGGACCCTCAACTCTATGGTCAACTCATCTTTGACAAAGCAGGAAAGAATGTCCAATGGAACAAAGACAGTCTCTTCAACAAATGGTGTTGGGAAAATTGGATAGCCACATGCAGAAGAATGAAACTGGACCATTTCCTTACACCACACACAAAAATAGACTCCAAATGGTTGAAAGACCTCAATGTGAGACAGGAATCCATCAAAATCCTAAAGGAGAACACAGGCAGCAACCTCTTTGACCTCAGCCGCAGCAACTTCTTCCTAGAAACATCGCCAAAGGCAAGGGAGGCAAGGGCAAAAATGAACTATTGGGATTTCATCAAGATAAAATCTTTTGCAAAGCACAGGAAACAGTCAACAAAACCAAAAGACAAGTGACAGAATGGGAGAAGATATTTTCAAATGACATATCGGATAAAGGGCTAGTATCCAAAATCTATAAAGAACTCATCAAACTCAACACCCAAAGAACAAAGAATCCAATCAAGAAATGGGCAGAAGACATGAACAGACATTTTTCCAAAGAAGACATCCAAATGGCCAACAGACACATGAAAAAGTGCTCAATATCGCTCGGCATCAGGGAAATCCAAATCAAAACCTCAATCAGATACCACCTCACACCAGTCAGAATGGCTAAAATTAACAAGTCAGGAAATGACAGATGTTGGCGGGGATGCGGAGAAAGGGGAACCCGCCTACACTGTTGGTGGGAATGCAAGCTGGTGCAGCCACTCTGGAAAACTGTATGGAGGTTCCTCAAAAAGTTGAAAATAGAGCTACCCTACAATCCAGCAATTGCACTACTGGGTATTTACCCCAAAGATACAAAAGTAGGGATCCGAAAGGGTACGTGCACCTCGATGTTTATAGCAGCAATGTCCACAATAGCCAAACTGTGGAAGGAGCCAAGATGGCCATCGACAGATGAATGGATAAAGAAGAAGTGGTATATATATACAATGGAATATTATGCAGCCATCAAAAGGAATGAGATCTTGCCATTTGCAATGACGTGGATGGAACTGGAGGGTATTATGCTGAGCGAAGTAAGTCAAACAGAGAAAGACATCTATCATATGACCTCACTGATATGAGGAATTCTTAATCTCAGGAAACAAACTGAGGGTTGCTGGAGTGGTGGTTGGGTGGGAGGGATGGGCTGACTGGGTGATAGACACTGGGGAGGGTATGTGCTCTGGTAAGCGCTGTGAATTTTGCAAGACTGTTGAATCTCAGATCTGTACCTCTGAAACAAATAATGCAATATATGTTAAGAAAAAAAAGAAGAAGAAGGTCGCAGGAGGGGAAGAATGAAGCAGGGGAAATCGGAGGGGTAGATGAACCATGAGAGACGATGGACTCTGAAAAACAAACTGAGGGTTCTGGGGGGGAGGGGGTGGGAGGATGGGTTAGCCTGGTGGTGGGTATTGAGGAGGGCACATTCTGCATGGAGCACTGGGTGTTATGCACAAACAATGAATCATGGAACACTACATCTAAAACTAATGATGTAATGAATGGGGATTAACATAAGAATAAAAAAAAAATTCTCCCAGGGAAAAGAGAAGGAAGAAATGCCTCCCAATTTGTTTGATGAGACCATCATAACATTAATACCTAAGAAAGGTATTATAGCATTTAAAAAAAAAAGCCACTCTTTTATGTACATATATGTAAAAATCCTAAAGAAAATATTAACAAGCCAACAACAACAATATATTTTTAAAAATATAATACATTTAGGCTAAGCTAGATTTATTCAAGGAAAACAAGATTATTTTAATACCTGAAAATCAATATAATTTACCACATTATCTGACTATGTTGGAAACTATGATCATTTTAATATAGAGAGATTTTTTTAAAATAATATTATTATTTTTTTTTGAGAGAGAGAGAAAGAACACTAGTGGAGGGAGAGGCAGAAGCAGAGGAAGAGGGAGAGAGAGAATCTCAAGCAGACTCCCCACTGAGTGTGGAGCCCAGCAAAGGTCTCAATCTCAAGATTCTGAGATCATGACCTGAGCCGAAGTCAGACGTTTAACAGACTCTGCCATGGAGGCATCCCTACATAGTCAGTCTTTTAAAATTTCAACATTTTTTATGATAAAAATGGGAAGCCAGGAATATAGAATAAATTTATCAATTATAAAAATGATAATGGAAAAGAAAATCAAGAACAAATACTAGTTAAGTTCAGCATCTTGACAAAGATGTGAGCTGTTAACATTTTTATACAATATTGTGCTGGGGGTTCTAGCCAATGAATAAGGCATGAATGAACGAATGAATAATTGGAAGAAAAGAAATAAAACTTTCTGCAATCACAGACAACATGATTATAGTTGATAAATTTAGGAAAATTACTCAATAGTATGTTCAATAAACAAAATCAATTATATATCTACATACATAAGCAAAACCAAATAACATTAAAAGCATCAAATACCTGTGAAAAATCTAACAGATGGTGTATTAGACCTCTCCACAGAAAACTATAAGGTATCAATGTCTGAAATTAAAGAAGACAAAACACAAATAAATTTTAAAAAATGCACCTTGTTTATGGATTGGCAGGCTGCACATTTTATTTTTTAAAGATTTTATTTATTTATTTGACAGAGAAAGAGCGAGAGACAGCGAGAGAGGGAACACAAGCAGGGGGAGTGGGAGAGGGAGAAGCAGGCTTCCTGCCCAGCAGGGAGCCCGATGCGGGGCTCAATCCACCCAGGTGCCCCTGGACTGCACATTTTAAAACTGTCAATTCTCCCCCCAATTGAAATATAAACTCAGTGTACTATCAATCAAAATTTCATGTGTGTGTTTTGTTTGCTTGTTTTTAGGGTCTTTATTTATTTATTTTTTTTGATGAGAATTCTAAAATTTACATTTAAATGCAAATTGCTTAGATTAGCCAAGATGTTGAAGAACACCTCTGGAGAGAGGACTACTTGGTACCCAGAATTACTATAAATTTGCATTAACTAGTGATATGACATTGGTACAAGGCTACACAAATATACCAATGGGATAAAATAGAGTCCCTAAATGAATTTTTGCATGAACGTACACTTGATACATGGCAAAAGAGACAATACAGAGTAGTGGGGGAAATTACAGTCTTTTCAAAAAGTTGTACTGAGTCAGTTTTATACCCATGTGGAAAAAAAATAAAACTCATTCCTAACTCACATTGTACATAATGTAAAGTTGAATGTAGATCAAAAAGTGAAAAGTTTTTAAAAAAACATAGTTTCCAAACATTTCATATCTTCATGACATGTGGCAAGGAAAGATTTCTAAAACATGATACAAAAATACTAACAATAAAGAAAAAAGTAAATTGGACCACAATAAAATTAAAATTAAATAAATTAAAATAAAATTTTGTCATCAAATGGTAGTATTAAGATAGTCAAATAGATATATGACTAGTCATATGAATATTTGTAATGCATGAAATCAACAAAGGAATTATATTCTAAACACTTCCGAATCAATAGGAAAAAGACAACTCAGTAGAGAAGTGTACAACATTATTGTTATTGTTACTCTGTTTTCCATTGCCTTGTGTCACCTGATATTTCTATTTTATGTGTGTAATTGTAATTATTTGGTGCATAATCATAATGTCTTTATATAATTTATGAACTGTGGCTGTTAGCATATTAAATGGCATTCTTTGTCTCCTTTAATGCTGTTTGGCCTGATTTCAATTTTATTTTTATTTTTTTTTGATATTAGAATTGCTTTCTTATAGTTTCCATTTGCCTGATACATTTTTGCCATTTATTTAAGTTTTTCGGAATGACTATGCTAAATATGTTTCTTGTATACAGCATAGAGTTAGGTTTTGTTTCATAAGCCAATTTGAAAATCTTTTTATTTTAAAAGATGAGTTAAAACTATTCACATTTATTGATACAACTGAAACATTTGGGTTTAACTGTCATTTGGGGATATAGTTACTATGTGTATTGTATTTTACTTAATGTGTTTCTCAATTTTTTCTTTTTTTACATTTCTTTTGATATTTAGGAAAGTTAGCGTGTTTGTTCCATTGTTTATCTTTGTATTTATACTTCATAATCCCTAAATCTCTGACTCTGCTTTTTTTTTTCCTTTTTAATCTTTTATTTAATATTTTACTATCTGGTTTTCATTTATAGGTGGTATCATATAAATCACATCTATTAACTATACAACATTTCATTATATAATTCTGTTTTTATTTTTCTCTCTTCCTTCCCCTTTCATTTTATAGTTGAATACTTCTGCTTTGCAGAACATATAAAATGTACATATTTATTCATCCACTTATATCCTCACTCTTATTTTAAGCTTATTTCTGGAATTAAATATATTAATGCTCATCAGCAGTTCTCTTGCTGAAACCTTTTCAGTTGTAATTTAGTGGCATGAAGCTTATCATATAATGAGTCTTCAGAAACAGCTGTTGTGTATAGTGTTCCCTGGGTTCTTGCATATTTATTTATTTGTATCCTGATCCTTGAAGAAAAAAAAAATCACCTGAATAAAAAAATTCCTGCTCACACTTTCTTTTCTTGGGTTTCTTGAAATTGCTTCTCCATTGTTTCCTTGCTTTGTATATTGTACTTCAGAAATCTACAGCCAGTGAAATTTCTTACTATTATAAGTAATTATAAATCACTTGATCTGTTTTTGCTGGAGACCCTAAGGATACTTTTCTTTATCTTTAAAGATTAATGTTTTATTAGATATGTCTTGGACTTAATTGTTTCTGTTTGGGTACACAGTATAACTTTTCAATATATAGATTGAAGATTTTTTTTTCTTATTTCTGGGAAGTCTTATTAAATTATAATGTAAATGTAATTAGTTCTGTTTTGTTGTCATCCTTTTTAGGGAATATATAATATGCAATGATCAAAAGAGTGAAAATAAGATAAAAAATTAAAGTGGTCATGGAAATAGTGGTTGAAATGACATAGAAACCAAAAAAGATTATGTAATCTCAATTTCATTATCTTGGTTGTTTATATGCCTTTTTCATTTATTATGCCCTTATTATATTTCCATTTGTACTTCTTCTCCTTTGAGCATCTGGTAATTTATATTTTATTTCTTTACTGTAGTAGGGGCTGTGAACTACCATGCCCCAGAACTTCGTTCAGCAATTTAGCTCTTACTGGTGGACTTTATCTTTTCTAGGGTAATTTTCTCTGTACTCAAAATCCTTCACTCCCCTCTCTTTTGGAGTCTTCTTAAACTCTCCTCCCTACCCTCCATACCCATAGGCTTGAAGTGGCCTTTGGAGCGCTGGTCAAAGCACTGATGGGATTTCATGTTTATTTCTCTGTTTACAGATAATTTAAAGTTTAAAGTTAAATATTTTCTATTTCTTAGATAGAAATACTGACATGGTTGATCATACATTTTTTTTCACATCCTTTGTACAATTTATGGTTTTGGGGGAAGAATGTGTGGAAAGATTGGATTCATGTGGCTACCATTAAATAATTCATATTTTTAAAATACTGATTAAAATGATTTAAGAATGATTATTTTGAGCAGCTAGTTATAAGAATCATCTGCCTCTAGATTCCACAATCCTTCTTTGCCACAATTTTTCCTAATATTTTTTGGCCTATGTTTTAACTTCTCCATTAATGAAAAGCTCACTTGTGGGCACCTGGGTGGCTCAGTCAGTTAAGCGCCTGCTTTCAACTCAGGTCATGATCCCGGGTTACAGGGATTGAGTCCCACCTGGGGCTCCTTGTTCTGCAGTGAGTCTGCTTCTCCCTCTCCCCCCTCCTCCCACTCATTCTCTCAATTTCTCTCTCTCTCAAATAAATAAATACAATCTTAAAAAAGAAAAAAAAAAGCTCACTAGCTGGATAACCATGGTTCCTTTTAGGAAAGATATATTCAAAAATTAGTTGAATAATAAGGAAATCAACCAGACTTTAATTTTTATAACATATGTCCAGTGATATAATTTACCCAACAATTATTTATACATTCTGTGAGAGGAAGCACATGTATCCAAATAACAATAATAGAAATAAGAAAGCATAAGAACCAAAAAACATATACAGACAAGGGGTTATGAAAGAATAAAGAAGAAAGTACTTCAGCATGCGATGGTAGTTGGAATCTAATTATGGGAGAGTGATAAGGAAAATCCATGTTTTAGTAATAAGAAGGGCAAAAACAAAATGGGAAAGTGTCTGACATGTCTGGGAAACAATATTGCCCATATGCATATTTTTGGTAATTGCAAGCTCATCATGTAGTTGATAATAAATGCCTTTTCCAAAAAAAGTCAACAAATAAAAATCACTACAAATATATTTACACACACACACACACACACACCACACAAGCATTTATACTTAAATCACCAAACCCAACGTATTTCTGAGAAATAATAGTGTAAAACAAATTAACACAGTTTTTAACAAGAAAGGAAACCTACTTTTAAGAAATGTAATCTAGATATCAATGTAGTCTTTGAGGTCTCTTTTTGTTTCGGTGAATTTATTAATACAGGCATACCCTTTTTTATTGTGCTTTGCTTTATTGTGCTTTGCAGATATTACATTTTGTTTAAACTGAAGGTTTGTGGCAACACTGAATCAAGTATATCTATTGGTGCCATTTTTGCAACATCATTTGTTCACTTCATGTCTCTGTGTCACATTTTGGTAGTTGTCACAATATTCCAAACCTTTTCATTATTATTATATTTGTTATGGTAACCTATGATCAGTGATTATGACTTGCCAAAAGTTCAGATGATGGTTAGCATTTTTTAGCAATAAAGTATTTTTTAATTAAGGTGTATACATTTTTTAGACATAATGCTATTGCACACTTCATAGATTATATTATAGTGTAAGCATAACTTATATGCATTGGGAAAAAAATAAATACATTTGACTTGTTTTAGTGTGGTATTTGCTTTACTGGAGTGGTCTAGAACTGAATCAGCAGTATCTCCAAAGTATGCCTATAAAAGAAACAACTAGAAGTAAGATATTCTTTTTTTAAGATTTTACTTATTTATTTGAGAGAGAGAGACATAGAGCGAGCAAGTACGAGCAGGGTGAGAGGCAGAGGGGGAAGCAGACTCCCTGCTTAGCAGGGAGCTGGACGCAGGGCTCGATTCCTGGACTCCAAGATCATGACCTGAGCCAAAGGCAGATGCTTAGCCAACTGAGCCACACAAAAAGGGCCTGAATTGAGATATTTTTATTGCAACAGTAACTAGAGCAGTATGGCACTGCATGTTGACAAGGCCCTCCAAAATGTCACAGTTGTATATTAAAAATAAATGCTGTAAACTTGACTAGTAGTTTCAGAAGTCAATGTCTTTAAACTCCTTATAGGGGAAAAGGTGTTCCACTGTTAGTCACATACTTGCTCTCATCACACTGATGCTTACAGCAGCAAATTTGATCATAGATGTCCATTGTAAAAACTGTTTTCATAAACATGGAAAGAAACTCATTTCACTACAATGGCTACTGTGGCTTTAGGTCCCTGAGCTAAGCTTGAACATGGAAGATTAAGAAATGAAGACTTTTTTTTCCCTCTCTATCTCTCTGAGCAATGGTCAATAAAATATAAATGATTTTTGAATGGGAAAAGATATTTGCAAATGTCTTATCAGATATAGGGTTAGTATCCAAGACCTATAAAGAATTTTTCAAATTCAACACCCAAAAAACAAATAATCCAGTCAAGAAATGGGCAGAACATACAAAGACATTTCTCTAAAGAAGATGTACAAAGGAGGGGCACCCTCTTACACTGTTTGTAGATTGCAAGGTCGCAGAGCCACTCTGGAAAAAGTATGGAGGTTCCTCAAATGGGTGAAAATAGAGCTACTCTACAACTCAGCAATTGCATATTTACCCAAAGCATACAAACATTGTGATCTGAACACATGCACCCCAATGTTTGTATCAGCAATGTCCATAATAGCCAACCTATGGAAAGAGCTCAGATGTCCATCAACAGATGAATGGATAAAGACGATGTGATATATATATATGGGAATATTACTCAGCCATCAAAAAGGATGAAATCTTACCATTTGCAACAACTTGGATGGAACTGGAGGGTATTATGCTAAGTGAAATAAGTCAATCAGAGAAACACAATTATCATATGATTTCAAACGTGGAATTTAAGAAACAAAACAGGATCATAGGGGAAGATGAAATCAGAGAAGGAGACAAACCACAAGAGACTCTTAATCATAGGAAACAAACTGAGGGTTGCTAGAATGGAGGTAGATGGGAGGATGTGGTAACTGGGTGATGGGCATGAAGGAGGGCACGTGATATAATGAGTACTGGGTGTTATATGCTACTGATGAATTACTTAACTCCACATCTAAAACTAATGATACACTATGTTAACTAATTGAATTTAAATAAAATAAGTTAAAATATATATAAATGATCCTTGTAAATCAATAACCACTAAGGTGGCTTAGTACCAGTTTATTGTTGTGCAACATTATAAGACATCCTTTTATCTTACAAAAACTTGTTTTGCTGGTAGTTTTTTAATATTTTAATTTATTGAAAAATGAAAAACATGGGCCAGGAGATAGAAATTTAAACACATTTTCAGCTTGATAATGAGTTTGAGTTTCTAAAAGTGTAATCAAACATGTCATACACATGTTTTAAAGACCTAGCATCACTCTTAATGTTAGTGAAGAGCTCTAAGCACAATGTGATTAGCATATAGATCCCTCAGCCATAAGATTTTACATACTGCAGAATTCTTTATCATTCTTTTATTTAAGTAATAAATTTTTCCTTTGTAATGATTTGTGTTTAAGACTTTAGTCTATAGACTCATTTTTCACAATGGCAAGTTCAAGAACTTACTAATTTTTTTCTTGAGTTCTTTTTTCTTAACAACCACCAAGTTATGAAAAAAATCTATTGCTTCTGCAAAGTAATGCAGATTCAAAGTCTGCAGTATATAAAATTTTATAGGCAGAAACCCTTGTAATTTTATTGCAGCAGGCTATTCACACATGCCAGCATAGCATACGCCGAATGCAGCGGTCTGGCATGAGACAGAAATATATTTCTTGAAAAATCCTGTAACTCGACAAAAAGTGTGTACTATATCTATTTCTGCATTAGTTTTAGCTTTCCATCACCAGGACACTTCTGAATTTTTACCTTCTATACTGTTCCATTTTGTTACTTGATGTTTTTGTTTTTATGTTTTTTTTATTAATCTAATTATTAATGTTAACTAAATGACCATCTATTAAGTCTTTACCATATTTTGGGCACTAGTGGTACAAAGCTGACTAAAACGGCAGGTGCCCTGTAAGAACTCATGGTCTAGCATGGGAATTAGGTAATTAAACAGTAATTATAAATCACAGTTATGCTAATAGTAAGAAATCATTTAGTGTTTATTATATGCGGGATGCTTTGTTAAGAGTTTTACATATTTATTATTCCATTCAAGGATCACAACATCCCTGCGAGGCAGAAATGAGACAAGAGAAGCATCTCCAAACACTGTCAGAGCTCTGAGAGGAAGTGCTGAAAATTATTAATAATTATATCTATAGAGAGCTTTACACTTTTCAGATGGTTTTCTCATATGTCATTTAATCTTATATGACCTTGTGTGGTAATAAATCAGATATAATTATTTCCATTTTGCAAGGAGCTGAGAAAGTTTCCACTAGTATTGGGAGATTTTCAACTTAGTACCCAGGGGCTATGCAACTTCTTCAGTTTTCCTTCCATTGTTTTACACAACTTTAATTTTAAAGAAGTTCCATTTGGGATAATCTGTTTCTATTTTTATTGGCAGTTGTTTGTTTTTTAGTCTTCTACTAAAATCCATTCATTATCTTAGGATGACATGTAGTTAGTTTTGCTCTTCTCTTTTTTTTTTTTTTAAGATTTTTAAATTTATTTTCTGACAGAGAGAGAGAGGGAACACAAGCAGGGGGAGTGGGAGAGGGAGAAGCAGACTCCCACTGAGCAGGGAATCCGATGTGGGGCTTGATCCCAGGACTCTGGGATCATGACTTGAGCCGAAGGCAGACGCCCAACGACTGAGACACCCAGGCGCCCCGGTTTTGCTCCTCTCTTACAGATGACTTCTCTAGTGTTAGGATTTAAAAGTCCTCAGAAATCTACAAAAGCCAACCTTTCCCAGTACTGGTGGGTGAAGATTCTAACTTGGGTTTAAGGGTTTGCTCACTATTAAAATGAGTCTCCTAAAAGATCATACCTATTAAGCAATTGTTAGTAACCTCTCAGAGTATTTTAGGGTATGAAGCAATTTTGACTCTAACAATTAATTAGTAGAATGACAACAGAGCTAACCACCCAGTACAAAGGATGCTACAGAGGCATCCACAGCAACCTGAGGTCAGTTTGAAGCAGCTGGATATCCTGGGAGCAGGGCAAAACACGGGAAGTGAGAAGTAGGCAGTAGAATAATAATAGCAAGCAGAAGAAACACCCATATAATATCAGACACATTTCTTAGAGATTTATACAAATTGTTAACCATAATCCTATGTGTAATTATTTTTACTATGTTTCTTTTAAAAAGGAATGCAGAATTGATGGTACATCAATGGTACCATTGGTACCAATGGTACATCCTGGGGCCATCAGACTCCAGAGTCTGGGCTTCCAATCACTGTTATGCTGCCCATGAAATCAGACTTTAACATTTTTCCATTTTGAGGGGGCTATTACTGGAAAGCTTGTCAAGTGTTTATCATCTCTGAGATATACAGCTATATACCTATAGGTATAACTAGAAACATAGGAAGCTGTTCAGTGGGATATTTCCTGTTATTATAGAACAGTAGCTGACACTAAAAGGTGAGAAGAAAGGACTTTAAGGGTCTCATATTTTATGTTCGGAGACCCATTCCCAGCTGGGATCAAACACCACTCTGGAGGGCTTCCTAAACAACCTAACCTCAGGGAATGGGACCCATCATGAACCACTAGTGGCTTATTCCCTGAGTCTGTTCCTACCATCTAGTAGGTCAATATAAAAGAACTAGAAGGGGGAAACTCAGATTTTATGGAGTGCAGCACTTGTGAAAAGAAATTATTTCTTCCTTTTGGTTTTTGGATTTGCTTTTTTCCCTCATGGCAACAAGACGGGCCAAAAGAGAATAGTAAATATTGCACATGCCTAAAACAAGAAGCAAGAAATTTATTTTTCTAATAAAGATTGCTAAGTTAAAGGACTTGGATGCTCTTCTTTATAATACAACTAGAAAAGGAAGAAAGAACTGAGAAGCAATGACATGGAGGGGTAAGTCAGGTTTCAAGGGTCCTGAAATATTCAGCTGGAATTCTCGGTTTCTACTGTTAAGATGGATCTTGGGTATGCTCTGTTGCTTTTGCAGATTATGTGAGATTGTGAGTGAGGCTTTGCTTGGACTGCTCATTCCTGGCATGCATAACAGAGGAATGAAGCTTGCAGCCCCACTCTGGGTGACAAACTTCTCAGGAGATTGCTAACGCCTATATGAGAAGTCTGGGAGGACCCCACCATCAAATTCAGCCAGCACTGATGTATGATGAGCCCACAATGTACTAGATCAGCAAGTTAAACCTAACAAGGAAAGAATGACAGTTAATTTAATTTTTCCTTCTCCCTCTTCCCAGCCCTAATACCAGAAAAGGTAGCATACATAAAAGGGGAGGGAGAAAGAGGTTTGAGTAAAGTACAGACCACAGATAGATGGAACAGGTGCTTGAGAGGGGACAGATTAGAGTTTTGAAACAAATATGAGATTAATGTTTTAAAATTTAAGAAAAATTGAATCATTAGAATCAGAAAATGACTATTAAAATAAGAACAAGTGACAAAAAGTTGTGGAATCTGATTACATAGCCATTCAGAGAATTGCTGATAGATCGACAAGAAAGGGAATTGTGACGGTATGTATATTTGGATAATGGTGACAAGGAAGTTAGCATTTTCATGTGTACACCTTCAAAGATTGAGAATTCTTAGTAAACCTGGTGTGTGTCTATGTGAGTGTATAAATTATTGCAAACACGCACATATTTCTTTAACTTGGAGAGGTGATATGTTTCTAAATTAAAATTTCCTTTCTGCCTTAATATATTACTATTACCAGTAAGCAACTGAAATTCTCAGAAGTAATTTTTATTTAGTCCCAAAATAAAATAGATTAATTCTGAAGAGTTCTGTGGAATACCTCAGAGATGGGATAGAAGCTAATTCATAAATCATATTTTCAGCAAGGTACTTTCCTGACAACATATTTTATATTTTCTATAAAATGATAGCTCAGAAGTTTGTATAAATCTTTCACACAGTAAGTTTCCTCATTTTTGTTTGCTTGTACATTACTTAAAAAATCTTTGCTAATTCCTGTTTTTAATATCAGGTGACTTAGATTTTTTGTTTTAATAATGCACAATACATATGCATTCCACTAACAGATATGCATGCATGCACACACACACACACACACAAACATTCACCAGTATTTCATTAAAGGTGTAGTTGTATACATGAGGGTCTCTATGGATGCTCACTTTGTTTTTAAATGTTCATAACTGCTATTAATAAAATCACACTAATTATTTATTTAGCCACAAATATTTATTATCTATCATGCATGTCAAGTACTGTGCTGGGCATTAGAATTACCACGACGGGCAAGATAAGCACAGTCTCTATGTTCAAACTTATAATTTGTTGGTAAAGGAGGTAAGTAAAAATATGTCCTGCCATGCATTATGATAAGCAGAGGTAAATACAGAGTAAAACAATTACTCTTAATCTAGTGAGATATGCCATTTAAGATGAAAGCTAAAGGACGCATCATAGAGTTAAAACTAGCCAGTGGAGAGTGAAGAGTGTTTCAGAATAAGGGCGAGTGCTTCAGCAATTACACAGTGGCATACTATATGCCAGGCAAGATTCTAAGCACCATACTTGCATGGTCTATCAAATAGTGACTATTTATTTACCACTTTAGAGAGAAGAAAACAGACACACAGATCAAAACTTGCCCAAAGTGTCAGAGTTAGAATGTCACAGAACCAGGATTCAAACTACTGTTGGGATCCAGGGACTGTGCTTTTTGCCACTTTGCACTCCCAACTTGCCCCCACCCCTACCCCCAAGCCTTCAGAAACCCAAGTGTATGTTTGTGGGATCTCTCTGATTCAGTCTGGCTGTGGTAGAGGGAAAGGCGCTTGGAGACACTGGAGTGCAGGGGTAGGCAAAGCCTGTTAGATACTAGTGAGCTGCTCTTTATCCTAAAGATATTCAAGTCTTTGATGCAGGGTGTACTCATGAGTCTTCAATCTAATCCCCTGGCTGCCGTGAAGATGTCAGATTAGGTGAGTGGTCAGGCTGGTGTTGAGACATCAGTTAAGAGGTCTTTGCGATACTCAATGTAAGAAATGTTGATGCCTGATCTAGAAATGGAGGTAAATGGGTGCCTCCTGGTGTTTCAGGGACACCAAAGGGTCATAATTTTTCTATAGAGATTTCTTTAGAGAACATAATAGAAATTAAAAGCTTGCATCCAGGGGAGCCTGGGTGGCTCAGTCGTTAAGCGTCTGCCTTCGGCTCAGGTTGTGATCCCAGGGTCCTGGGATCGAGCCCCGCATCAGGCTCCCTGCTCAGCGGGAAGCCTGCTTCTCCCTCTCCCACTCCCCCTGCTTGTGTTCCCTCTCTTGCTGTGTCTCTCTCTGTCAAATAAATAAATAAAATCTTTAAAAAAATAAAAATAAATAAAAATTTGCATCCACTCATAACCCTATTGTGTAGCCTCAGTTATGTTACCAACCTTACTCTGGATTACCTTTGAATATACAATAGGGAGACTCCATAACCTTAGAATAATTCCTATTAATACATAAATAGGAGGTGGTGGGATGGAAAAAAAAATATTTAGCAACACCTCCCATAGAAGATTGTTTTCAACTGACACAGAATTATGTCAGTTACATAGAATGTCCGTTACATGACATAGAATTCTAGAACACCAGAATAAGGACTAGAAACATTTATAAAATAGTATTTAAAAAGTTTATGTTTCACAAACATTGCACATAAAATGATATATTTATCTATACATGGATGAATTTAAAACAATGAAGTTTAAAAACATCTTAAATTTTCAAAGCAGAATATATACTTTTATTGTGGAATTCTCAAAACTCTCAATGGAATTAAGCAACTAAGTATTTCATTATCATTTATAACAGACACATCAAATACATGAACAGAGTGCTGAAGAAAAGTATGGCAATTCCTATGCCACTAATTCTTAGACAGCTTTAAAGAAGTGGATTAGGCTCAAACCTTCTGCTAAGGAGGTTAATTAAAATCACATAATTCTGGAACTGTATGAGATATAGGGATCAGATATTCCAGTGGAGCTAAATCATAAAAGTGTGGTAAGGCTAGTTGTAGGTCTTTATTAACAATAAGTTATCATTAACTTTGTCAATTATTTGCGCTTTTTTTTTTTAAAGATTTTATTTATTTATTTGACAGAGAGAGACACAGTGAGAGAGGGAACACAAGCAGGGGGAGCTGGAGAGGAGAAGCAGGCTCCCCGCTGAGCAGGGAGCCTGATGTGGGGCTCGATCCCAGGACCCCGGGATCATGACCTGAGCCGAAGGCAGACGCTTAACGACTGAGCCACCCAGGTGCCCCAATTATTTGCACTTTGAAAATAGAAATCAAATGGAGTTATCCTTGCCGCATGGGAGTCTGTTACAGTTAGGGGTGTCATGGCACATACGTGTTATAGCCAAGAGAAAAATGTCAGGAACTGCTGACCTAGGCCAACCTCTATTCAGTGGGAAATAAGAAATAGCAGTTATGTGAAAAGTTAAGTCAACTGTGATAATTTAAGTAGCAGTGATAAGACAAGGATTAATTTATTGATATCCATTTCAGAATCCAATCTCTTATACTTCCACTTATATTTCACGTTAGTCTCATTTCCTTGATTAAAGCATAACTAAAGGTTCTCATATGTCTCTTTTCACTGACTAAAAAAAGCATTTTCAAACCATATCATGAAAGTAAGAAAATTATGAATGTAGAAGTTGGCAGGATTGAAGATACTCTGCGAAACTAGAGAAAAGAGACTACAAATAATTTTAAAAGGAAAACCTAAATATTAATATACACATCAAATTCCAAAAGAAATAGGCAGTGTGTGTTCTAAAATCGTAATCTGTATGGCAAAAGAAAATTAGCTTTTTTCTTCCAGTTGGAACATCAAAATTGATGAGTCATGCAGCATGAAATGAGGTGAGAGAATTTACTTTGATTTTATTTTTATCCTTAATAATGCCACCCTGTAAGATAGTAAATAATTATATACTAACAATCTGAGAGTATAATAAATGTTAACTAATATAGTATAGTATTTTTCTGATTCAAACACCATCTGCAGCATGACAAGAAACCAGCTTCTTCCACAATCTTCTGGTTTTGGCAACACCTTTAAGTGGCTTAGGATCTGACCCGGCCACAACTGTCCACGAGAGTTACTCTTCCCCATGGATGCTGGCCAGCACCTCTTTTCTTCTGGTAGATATAAAGGACACAGGCACTCTACCTCTAGACTTCTATCCACTGAGTCGCTCCCTACTAATTCCTGTGGCTCCAGATTTCAGACTACACTTCCAAAAATAAGTGTCCAACTTAGATCTCTGATCAGAGTGAGGCATGGTAAACTAGAATGCGTCCTAGGGTTTCCTTCTTCCTCAAGGGCCACTCTGCTACTCTGGGTCTGGGCATTGTCTCCGGGTACTTTGTACTCTCAATGCTCAGGTAATCAAATCAGAATTTTCTCTGAGGATCTAATTTATCCCTATACTTTTAGTCATGTACTTTTTACCCCAAATGTCCTCTCCTGCTCTCTTGTTACCCATATCCTCTCCCCACCATGCTTACGACTCTTCAAATATGTTCAGCCTCTTTTCCTTGAGTATGCACACCCACTCTTTCTCTCTTACCTCCAGGTCACATCAAAATCTTTCAGTCTTGAATTTGATAAACTTGTTTTGTTGGAATATAGTGAGGCAAATTGTGCAAATTAGCATCTACTATTGTGTTAACTTCCCAGTAGTACCTCCCTTTTTCTTGACTTGAAATTAAAAGTTTTCCCTCCTCTTACTCACATTTTTACACTTTTGAATCAGAATCCTTCTTATACCCAAACTATGTATTTAATGATGTATCTCTTTACGTATTTTTTTCCTAAAAAGTTGTCATTAAATTATCTTGCATTTTGAAATTAAGAGTATAGTATGAACCTCCCCTGAAAGTGACACCAGTGATACTACTAGGAAGGATATCTTGTGGGAGATCTAGCATTTGACATTTCACATTATGTCGTATGGTCAAAATTTAAAATGCACATCATGGGGCACTTGGGTGGCTCAGCTGGTTAAGTGGCAGACTCTTGATTTGGGCTCAGGTCATGATCTCGGGGTCCTGGAATTGAACCCTGTGTCCAGCTCTGTGCTCAGTGAGGGGTCTGCCTGAGGATTCTCTCCCTCTTCCCCCCGCATTCCTGTTCTCTCTCTCAAATAAATAAATAAAGTAAAAATAAAAATAATAAATAAATAAATAAATAAAGTGGCTTCGGAGTGATTTTTTAATAAATTTGAGCATCAACTGAACATAAGTTTCTCAACTTAAAATCAGGATAATAGTCACAGTAGTCCAACATAATGTTTGTTTCTTAAAAGTCCATATTGGTTCCTCAATATGAGGGAAAATTTAAATCCTATGCAACAAAATGTTCTAAAACAATTGACAGAGTAAAAATTCCAATGATATAGAGATTCCTAGTAAAAGAATTATTGACATTTTTTTCTGAGAATGCTGTCCCAACCTCTTGCCATACCTATGTCCCTGAAGCATAGTTCTCTTGGGATTCCAGAGATATCTATATTCTACTAGTGGAGAAATAAAAAATCATCACAACCTAAAACACGTATAAGTTCAATCTGGACACCTGGGGTAATAGAAATGGAGTTTTGGTGGTGGTGGTGTTATTGGATCATCGAGTGGGAACTTGGGAATCACAAAACATATAAACAATATTATAGTTGTTAAGTGTAGTCAAAATGTCTTCATATCCTTAAAAATATGAAAACTACTTGAGACATTTATACAAAGAATGTTTCTCACATCCAAAAAATATGACTAATCCAATGATAGATTCCAAACTGAAAGACCTAAGACTGTCTTACTAGACTTGCATTGCTTATAAATTAAGCTAATGGTCTTTATTATGTTGTCCAATACAGTAGCCACTAGCCATATATAAGTATTGAGCATTTGAAATGTTGCTAGTCTGAACTTAGTGTACACACCACATTTTGAATATAAGTAAAAATAAATAATATGAGGGGCCTGGGTGCCTCAGTCAGTTAAGCGACTGACTCTTGATTTCAGCTCAGGTCAAGATCTGAGTTGGTATGGAGCCCTACATAGGGTATGGAGCCCTACATAGGTCTCTGTGCTCAGTGTGGAGTCTGCTTGTCCATCTCCCTCTGCTCCTTCCCACTTGTGCTCTCTCTCTCTCAAATAAATAAATAAATAAGATCTTTTTAAAAATATAAAAAATAATGTAACACATTCCATTAATAATTTTGTATTGAATACATCTTAAAATCTTAATATTTTGAGTATATTGGAATACATTACATATATTATTAAATTAATTTCACCTGTATCTTTTTATTTTTTAAAATATAACTCCTAGAAAATTTAAAATTGCCTATATAGTTCACATTGTGGCTTTCTATTGGATAACAATATGAATATATACTTCACATTACTAAAATGCAAGTCCCCATATGTAAATAACATGTGAACCAAAAAATTTCTTTTTTTTAAAGATTTTATTTATTTGTTTGACAGAGAGAGACACAGCGAGAGAGGGAACACAAGCAGGGGGAGTGGGACAGGGAGAAGCAGGCTTCCCGCGGAGCAGGGAGCCCGATGCGGGGCTCGATCCCAGGACCCTGGGATCATGACCTGAGCTGAAGGCAGACGCTTAACGACTGAGCCACCCAGGCGCCCCAACCAAAAAATTTCTTATCTAATATTTTCTAGTTAGTGTTTTGTTTTATATAATATTTTGTTAAAGGCTACATTGTATCATTGGTACTCATTTAGTCAAAATTAGGAAACAATATTTCTAGATAACATACATTTTGCCTTCTAGAGTAGTGCTTCCCAAACTATAATATATATATCCCTGAGTAGCTTTATAACATGCAGATTCTGATCCAGTAGCTCTGGAGGGAACCTGAAATTTTTCATTTCTAACAAGTGCCCAGGTGATGTTGATGCTGTTGGTCTGGGGACTTAGAGCTACAAACTTCTAGATGACAGAGGTGTTCCATTGTACTTGAGTTCCCCAAATTAGAAAATAATGGTGCTAAAAACATACACTGAAGTATTTGAGCTTATAAGTTAATAATTTATTACTATTATTATTACTATGTTAACTTCAAATATTCAACTTATTTCCTTAAAAATATTTTCTGAATGTAAATGCATATTTACTATAACAATGCAGGAAAAACATAAATGAGAAAATGAGCATGATGTGACTCCACCAAATAATAGCCATCATCGCATTTTTATTTATTTGTGCCTAATACTATTTGTATTTGGCTTGTTTTAATAGAAGCTTGATAGCATTATAAATACTGTTTTGCAACAGTTTTCTTTTATATTCTTATGCTGTAAACATTTCCCCATTGTTGTTTACTCTAGCAGATGGATATACTAAATATTCTTAGATAATTTCTCCACTTACAATGAGCAATTTTGTCTGCAATTTCTTTGAAATATTTTCAATGTTTAACGAAGCAAATATTTTAGTGCTTATAAGTATATGGTTCAGAAGAGCAAACAAATTAATAGAAAATTATTGTATTGATTTATATAAATCCAATTCCCTCCATTAAAATTTGAAGTATTTAGATTATGCCTATAAACTTGAAAGTATTAACTGTTATGAAAATAGGGAAAAAAAAACCCCAACAATATGTGAACAAATAGTTTGCCCATTGTTCTCACGACAGTTTGTCTTTACCTTTATTTTATTACTGAACTTTATATTTTGCTTCTTCATGAGTTAAAAGTAGACATGTTCTCATAGTGAGTCTTCCAAGTTTAAGGTCTTGGATCCTGGAGTACATATTAATTTTCTGAAGAATTTTCTAGATTTATTTGAAATCTACATGTCTCATCTCAAACAAATGCATACATATAATATACATATATAATAACTATTTTTTTAAGATTTATTTATTTATTTAGAGAGAATGTACATGTTCAATTAGAGGGAGGGGCAGAGGAAGAGGAAGAGAAGCAGACCCCCTGCTGAATGGCGAGCCTTACATGGGGCTCCAACTAACATAATGGACATCAATCTGTTCTACCTCAAATATTATACCAATATTTTCATATTCTCATTTTCCAAGGAAGACCAGAAAGGTTATAGATATATTTTCTCATATGCTAGTGAAGTGATTTTCAGGTCTCCTGTTTAGTAGGGTAATTAATTTTCCAAATAAAACCTTACATGGCCTACTAATACAGAAAACATGACCAAAAAATGAGATATAATCATTGAAGGGTGGAGAGGAAGAGAGCAAATACTGGGTGAGGTTCTATTCCAAACTTGTATTTCCATTATAACAACTACTGAGGCATGTCTATAGAATTTGGGTTTCCAAAGAAATCAAAATATATTTTGAATGTGAAACAACTATTTACCTAGCTTCTCAAGCCTTAAGCCTGCTAATCCTTTATCCCAATATTTCCTTCATTTCCAACAAGTCAAGCTAGCTGTACCATAAAAATATATCCTTAATCTATTAATTTCTTTCCATGATCTATGTTACCACCCTAATTCAGGTAGTCATCTATCATTTAGACTATAACAATAACTTTCCACTGTTTTGTAACAAATTTATTGAGGTGTAATGGACATACAATAAAACTGCACCTATTGAATATGTATAATTTGATAAATTTTGATATATGTATACACCTATGAGACTGTCACCACAATGAAGAGAGTGAACATATTCCTTATCTCCAAAAGGTTCCTCATCCCACTTGTGATCCTCTGTTGTCTCACCTCTCAACATCTCCACACAATCAGTGTTCTGCTTCCTGTGATGATTGTACTTTCCTAAGTTTACATAAATAGATACTCTTTTAGTTTGGGTTCTTCCACTTAGTATGATGATTTTGAGATTCCTCAGTGTTTTTATGTGTATCAATAATTCATCTCTTTTCATTGCAGCTAAGTATTCCATTTTATAAAGATACCACAATTTGTTTATCCATTCTCCTGACAATGTACATTTGAGTATTTTCCAGGTTGGAAGTATTACAAATAAAGCTGCTACAAAAGTTTATGCATAAGTCTTTACATATACATATGTTTTCTTTTCTCTTGGGTAAATATTAGGAATAGAACCACTGGATTTTGTGGTAGGTGAATGTGTAACATTTTAAAAACTGTCAAACTCTCTTCCAAAGTGCTTGTACTATTTTACTTCCTTCCCTACCAGCAGAGTATGACAATTAAAGTTCTTTACTGACATTTGATATGGTCAGTCTTTTAAATTTTAATCATTCTAATAAGTTTGTAGTGGGATTTTTGTGGTATTAATTTTGCATTTCCCTAATGACAAATGATGTTAAGCATCTTTTTATGTGTGTATTTGTCATCTTTATATTTTCTTTGAAGTATGTATTCAAATTTTTTGCTTCCCCTTTTTAAAAAATGTTAAGTTGTTTGTTTTTTTCTAATTGAATTTGAGAGTTCTTTATATATTCTGGATACAAGTCTTTTATCAGATATATACTTTGTAAATGTTTTCTCAGTCTATTGCTTAAATTTTCATTCCCTCACCAACATCTTTGATAGGAGACTTGAATTGTGAAAATTCCAATTTATTTTATTTATTTATTTTTCTTTTTGAATTATGACTTTGGTGTTTTTTTTAATTCTTTGCCTAAGTCACAAACATTTTCTCTTATTTTTTCTTCCAAAGTTCTATAGTTTTATGTTTTATTTATAGGTCTATGATACATCTTGAGTAAATTTTTGTATGTGGAATAAAGTATGAATCAAGTTTATATTTTTGCATATGGATATTCACTTGTTTCAGCACAAATTGTTGAAAAGAGCAAACTTTCTTTACTGAATTGCCTTTGCACCTTTGTAAAAAGTCAGTTTCCCATTTCTGTGTTGTTCATAATTTTCTTATTTAGTCCAATAACAGCAAAGTCTCATTATTACTGGAGTTGGTGATTATAATTGTTAATTTTGTGTCAACTTGGTTAAGATATGGTGCCTAGATAATTGGTCAAATGCATTATATGGGTGATGTAAGGGTATTTTTTCATATGAGATTAGTATATAAATCAGTGGATAGACTATATCTGATAATAATATGAGTGGACTTTATCCAGTCAGTCAAAAACATTAAGAAAAAACAGACCAAGGTCCTGAGAGGAAGAGGAAATTCTGCCTCCTGACTACCTTCAGATTCAAGTCTGCAACATCAACTCTTTCCTGTGTCTGCAGCTTGCTAGCCTACCTTGCAGATACTAAAATTGCCAACCCCCTTAATCATGTGAGCCAATTTCTTAAAATAAATCTAATAAATCTATATCTATCTATCATCTATCTATCTACCTATCATCATCTCTATCTATTCTTATTGGTTCTGTTTCTCTGGAGAACACTGGCTAGCACAGTGATATATAATGTCTTTATCTTAATTACGGCATTGTTTGCAAATACCGAACCTAATCAAGCTAGTTTAAGCAAAGAAAAATAAAGTTATGTTTACTAGTGTTTCTCATCTCATCTTATCTAAAGATAAGAAATACAGTAGTCTCAGTAACAACTGGAGATAGGGATTCAAATGCCATTGGAGCACACTTTATACTTTTTAGACTCTCTTCCTTTCATCACTTTTTCTCTCTCTCACTCAAAAAGGCTGCCTTTATCTGCTTCCCAGAAATATCTAAAAGGCAGGAATGTGGCTCTGGTAGTCCCTGAGGTTAAATTCCTTATTCCTGAGTTACTGATCAAATATCTTCCATCCCCAACTCTAAAAATTCCATGGATGAGTCTCATTGGCTAGCTTAGGTAAGGTGTCCTTTCCTGGATCAATCAATTGTGGCTAGAAGTGGGGACAAAATATAAAATGAATGTTCATGCTGGAACCATATAGATAATGTGCAGGATGAGATTGATCCTAAAGAAGGAGGGTTCTGGACAGGCAAATGGCATGCTATTTATTTTCAGAAGCAGTAAAAAATCTAAATTTCTAAACTAATGCAAGAGTAATGAATGTATTATAAACTCTAGTTTTGATAGTTTGTGGAAAATATCAACTCTGTCTCAGATATTAAGATCAGTTCAGAATATAAAATTTAAGTTCAATCTAATGATCCAGAGAGTCTATACAAAATTCTCCTTCATCCAAATCAGACTTTTGGCTCTGACTCAATTTAGTTGTTCTGTATAGGAGAATGTACCTGATTTCTTTTCCTTTCTTTTCTTTTTTTTTCTTTCTTTTCTTTCTTCCTTTCTTTCTTTCTTCCTTCCTTTCTTTCTTTCTTTCTTTCTTTCTTTCTTTCTTTCTTTCTTTCTTTCTTTCTTTCTTTCTTTCTTTCTTTCCTCTTTCTTTCCTCTTTCTTTTCTTTCTTTTCCTTTCTTTTTTCTTTTTAAAGATTTTATTTATTTATTTGAGAAAGAGAGACAGAGAGCATGAGAGGGAAGAGGGTCAGAGGGAGAAGCAGACTCCCTACTGAGCAGGGAGCCCAATGTGGGACTCGATCCCGGGACTCCAGGATCATGACCTGAGCCGAAGGCAGTCACTCAACCAACTGAGCCACCCAGGTGCCCGTTCCTTTCTTTTTTCTTTTCCTTTCTTTTCTTTTCTTTCCTTTATTTTCTTTTCCTTTCCTTTCTTTTCAAGATTTCAATTTTTTTAAGTAATCTCTACACCCAACCCTGAGTTCAAGAGTAACATCCTCTACCAGTTGAGCCAGCCAGACACCACTGAGAATGTACTCGATTTCATTTTGCATTATCAATCCCTTGAAAGTTTTGCAGGAGCTAATGTAGAGCTCATATTCTCTGACCAGTCTACATAAATTGTCGAACTATTCTCATCTCCTTATCTGCCTTTCCTCTTCAGATTACTTGTGGCGATTTGGAGTATTTGTTATTTTCTATATTTTGTTTTGTGTTTGCACACCCATATTTAAGAATGTAAACTTCACAATGGCTGGGGCTTTGCTGTTTTGTTTACAGCTATATCCCAGCACTTAAAAAAAGTGTTTGGTGCAAATTAGGGATTCAACTTTTTTAAATGATGAAATATAAATTATAGACATTTATATTCTGGCATTTTTTAAAAGCATATAAATGCATTTACAAAGACAGGACCTAGTATTGAAAAGGTGTGAGTACTGAAACGAGGCCAAATTGAGGAGCTGCTACTTCTATAATACAATCTAAAAAGGGTCTAGTCATTTTAACTCATCTCATCCTTCAAAATCAGTGATCTAGCACTCACATTTACAAATTTTCCTTGAATTTTTCATGTACTCCTGCTCAATGTGTCAAGTGTGACAGAACAGATGTAGTCAGTGAGTGATCAAACAGATGTTTCATTTGTATTACCATTCATTATAATGTCATTATTGACAGCACAATCATGCAACTTGTCAAGTACCTAGAAATTATTCTTGGTCTCTTTTTAAGGAAATTCATGGTTTAAAAAAATCCTCTAAGATGAGAAAGTTAAAAATACTTTTCTTAAAGAAATTATCATTACTTGGTAGTATTAAGCAGTGGCCAAACTTGTTTTCGAGTTACAATAATATGGAATGAATTTTTGTCACACTGTAGAGCAATCATGGATGCTATGGAGACTCTTCAATGAAATTACCATGCAGTCCCTGTCTGATGCTTGCTTATAGGCCCTAGGTCATCCATGAACTGCATATGGAAAATCCCCCAAACTCCAAATCCCCCAAATAGATAAAGGTATACATTTTACAGGTGGGTTGTACTATTTATTATATTCATTATGCATGTGGTGATATTAATGATGTTTTCAACATTTTTGGAAAGACTCTCCCTTTACAATGTCCCCTACCCACTCTCATAATGGGTGTTGGGGATGTTTATTTTTATGATTTACAGAAAAGGTTTGGTGGGGCTTTCTGTGTGGATTTTGCTTGTATAAAAATTTAATTAATTAATTATTTTAAAAATCAAGACAGCTGTATTTATTGGATTTTTTTGGAGTTCTTTCATTCTTTTTTTTTTTAAGATTTTATTTATTTATTTGAGAGAGAATGAGAGAGAGCACATGAGAGGGGGGAGGGTCAGAGGGAGAAGCAGATTCCCTGCCGAGCGGGGAGCCCAATGTGGGACTCGATCCCTGGACTCCAGGATCATGACCTGAGCCAAAGGCAGTTGCTTAACCAACTGAGCCACCCAGGTGCCCAGGAGTTCTTTCATTCTTGATCCTTAGCTTTCTTTAAGGGAATATGTTTTTCAGTCCAAATTGTGTAAAAAACATTTTCTTTGAAAATTTATCTTTAAATCAAATTAAATTAAATTAGATGCTGAATTTCACATAAGAGAGAAATCATGTTATATTTGTCTTTCTCTGACTGACTTATTTCATTTAGCATAATAGTCTCTAGCTCAATTCACATTGTTGCAAATGACAAGATTTCATTATTTTTTATGGCTGAGTAATATTCCATTATATATTCCATTATATATATATGTGATATTATATATATATCATATATGAAATTTAAGAAATGAAACAGATGAACATAAGGGGGTAAAAAAGGAGAAAGAGGCAAACCATAAAACAGATTCTTAACTATAGAGAACAAACAGGGTTGCTGGAGGGGAGGTGGGTGGAGGTATTGGTTAAATGGATGATAGATATTAAGGAGGACACTGATTGTGATGAGCACTGGGTGTTGTACATAAGTGATGAATCCCAAAATTCTACACATGAAATTAATATTACACTGTATGTTAACTAACTAGTATTTAAATACAAACTTGAAACTAAAAAAATAAATAAATAAAATATGAAATAAAAAATAAAATAAATTAGATGCTGAGTTCCTATCCTGAGATGGCAGAAAACTATTGTATTGGGTATTTTGGAGGCCCTTTACAAAATCAGAGAAGCTTACAAAGTGCCTGAAACCCTAAGGAAGGGCTTTTGCTCTCCTGCCCATTGTGGTCATGGCTGTCCTCCTATTTTTGCATTTCCTTGAAGCCATGTTTCTCTTGACTTGCAATCTTCATGTCTCTTTGGAGCACAAGCATGTTTTCTGAAGCTGAGAATCTCTGGGCAGGGGCTCTAGCTTACCTGGGTATCCCATACAACTATACCTTTTAAGAATTTACCAGTTCCCTCTTGGGTAGACCAAGGCATGGGTCCTGGCCAATGTGCTAAAGTTTCTCTCTTCCTAATGCCCATGCATCCTTTCCTTCTCAAGTGTTGCTTTAAAGGAAGTTATTCAGTTTTCTTCCTACCTCTGTCACTTTACACCATCTTTTCTAAGACCTTAAATTTGTAGACAGGTGGAGATTTGCCTTTCAGCATTCTCTACTTTGTGTTCTGTAACATTTCCTAAAGGGAGGAAATATGAAAGTTCTATCTATCTGTTTGGAATTGGGAGAGGAGAGAGATGGTATAAACATGCAAATTAATATCTCAAAATCTTAACCAGACACACTTGTTTTTATCTTTTTTTCATACTTCATATTTCACTTTTAAATGATGAAGAGTTTATATAGCAGGATTAAGAGGTAAGATGGGATAAATAAAAATAAGTGTGTCTCCAAATAAATTTGTGTTTTATACTCCATTGGCTATGCAGAGGCCCCACAACAACCCTCTCTCTCCTTGATTATATTATATATGTGGAAGGAGCAAGACTGATGATTCAGTAGATTACTAGGCCAAATTAATCTTATATTGCCCAAGATCAGTTTAAGGGACTGATTGACTGACATCGCAACTGCTTGCTTCCAAAGAGATTCAAATTTTTTTTTTATTTAAATTCAATTAACATATAATGTATTATTGGTTTCAGAGGTAAAAGTCAGTGATTCATCAGTCTTACATAATACCCAGTGCTCATTATATCACATGCTCTCTTTAAAGTCCATCATCTAGTTACCCTATCTAGCCACCCCTCTCCCCTCCAGCAACCCTCAGTTTGTTTTCTCTGCTTAAGAGTCTCTTATGATTTTTCTCCCTCTCTGATATCATCTTGTTTTATTTTTCCCTATCTTTCCTTCTGATCTTCTGGTTTGTTTCTTAAATTCCACAGATTTTTATGAGAAGACTATGAACCTGGGGTCTTGAAATAATGAACAACTAGCCTGGAAGGAAACATGTAAGAAATTTTTCCAAGGAGAATGGACTCCCTAACAAGTCTACATATTTAATTTGTAAGTTATGGAATCTATATTTTTGGCCTATAAATAAATATTTGGAATTTTTAATGCAAGTCAACTTCCAAGATTTATTTGATACATTTAATTTCCTTTTAATCCAAACATGCATTGCAGAAAATGTTGTTAATGTTCAGATTTTTCAATCCTTAGTGATCATCATTACAGGCAGGAAATTTGCTTACAGAACAAGCAGTTCAATATATAAAGCCAGGTCTTCATTTTTACTTACCTAACCCAGTAACTTCACCAGTAAATCTCTATTGGAAAATCTGATCCAAGTGAAACCTTCAACATTTTAATATCATCCCTGTAGCACTATACAGTGTATCACTTGGTTTCCTTAATTGCCTTCACCCCATCTCTTTTACATTATCAGAACCACTAAATGAAACTCTACCTTTACCAAATTTCACCCATGTTTGTCCTCAATAGAATGCCATAGCCTGTCTAAAAATCTGCTGACTCCTTACTTAGCTGCTTTCTTGGGAAGAGAAGGTGGCCAATCCCAAAGTTCTGTAATTATTCAGATTTTGTCTACCATATGTTTTAGTTCCATAAACTAAATAATGCTAGTACATTAGTATCTGTAGGCACATGATATTTTAATTTGAAAACAAAAAAGCTACATTTCGTACCATACTAAGCTCTTTCTGAAACACCTAGTAAAGACTCACAATTTACTTTTTAGATGGATTGGGATGGTTGTTTAAAAAACAATATCTTAGTTATGATAACTTTCCTTTTGAGCTTTCCTTCACCTGATTTGTTTATAGACTACTGAAGAGTGAAAAAAAATCTATTAACAGCCTTTTGCTTTGTTTTGTTTTGTACTTAACTTGATGGATTTATTATTTTTTAATGGAAATAACAGTAGTTTGATTTAACTGGCTTGATTGACTGCTTTGACACTGTTTAGACAAAGAAGGATCTATCATTTTAACTACAAATTTAGAAGCTGCATAGCAATCCATTGCAGAAATGACATAAAAAAAACTTCTGTAAGATCACTCTGTTCATTATGAGGAATGAAATATCTTGAATTAAATTCTCAAAATCCAACCTGACTATGGCAAAGATCTAATCTGTGCTCTCCTAGGAGCTCATTTAATTAACTCAATCATTGTTCTCAAGTACACGTTATGGTGTTACTTGTAAATTCACATATATTACATGTAAATTATAAGACTTCAGAGGAAAGAGAGTTTGGTGACAGTCCAGTTTACATTTCTTTCCTGGTTATAAGCATTTTTTTCTTCTCTTATATTTTACATTTAGCATTGATAGATACAGATTGAGGACTTTTGTTTTCGTAGTTATTGTCATCAAGATATACATTCATTCTTTAAAATATGGTAATTCCTTCAGTAAATATAACTGCTTAATGATTTAAGGTTGAAATCTGGGGGATAGGAGGAAGCTATAAGCAGATAGAATCTTTATTATTTAACAAAAAATCTGGATGGATAGATTGGACTCCTCAAGTGTAACAGGTTTTTCCCCAAGAACCAGATATTTTGTCTAAGGGTGAAAAATGAGATAAACAAGCTTATAAAATAAGTCTTGCTTTTCACTGGGGAGGGTATGTGCTCTGGTAAGCGTTGTGAATTGTGCAAGACTGTTGAATCTCAGATCTGTACCTCTGAAACAAATAATGCAATATATGTTAAGAAAAAAAAAAAGAAGAAGAAGGTAGCAGGAGGGGAAGAATGAAGCGGGGGAAATCGGAGGGGTAGACGAACCATGAGAGACGATGGACTCTGAAAAACAAACAGGGTTCTAGAGGGGAGGGGGGTGGGAGGATGGGTTAGCCTGGTGGTGGGTATTGAGGAGGGCACATTCTGCATGGAGCACTGGGTGTTATGCACAAACAATGAATCATGGAACACTTCATCTAAAACTACTGATGTAATGTATGGGGATTAACATAAGAATAAAAAAAAAATAAGTCTTGCTTTTAACATACATATTTTGAAAAAATAAAAGAGATCATTCTTCTTTGTTCTACAGTTTAGTAGTACAATTCTAATCTGACTATAAGATCATTTGTTGAATAACTTGAACAAATTAGGAAAGAAAAAAGCTTGTCCCTCTCCTTTCATGCAATGTATATCTCTGTCTGTTGATATTGCCCTGTTTTTCAAAGGTGTCACCAATGAAATCAGAGCCAGTAAATTTAGAGTTGAAGTATAAACAAACAATATTGCTTTCTTCTTTGCCTTTTCTCACCCTTATCCTGATGAAGGTCATTTAATTTATCAGATGTTGAGCTTACCCTGAGGTTTATATCCCTGAAATAGTCTCTTTCTCAACGAGCTCCTTTTCAGAGAAATTTAGTACATTTGGTCCAAATCTAAAGGTTTCTTATCTGACACTCTTGGGGGCAGATTGTTTCAGGATTCAGGATTTTTTAGATTTTAGAAAGGTAATACTGAATATAGTATATTAATGAACACCCCCAGTGGGTGCTCCAAAATATACATAATAATATATATTTGCATAACAGTGTATACGTAATATGCATTATACCCATGTATATTAATATTTTGGCAAAACACATGCATAAATGGATTAAATAGATTCTATAAATTACTTGTCAGTTCTCAAATTTTTGTCATCAAATAAATCAGGAAAATTTCACATTTTAGAGCTTTTGAATGTCATAATTTGGGATAAGTGACTGTAGACTTGTAATAAATCACCATGGTAGGCAGAATTCTCAGACGGACTCAAAGAATCCCACTCCTTGGTATAAATGCTCTTCTCTTGAATGTGGGCAGGGCTGTCAATATGATGGGATGCCACTTTTGATTAGATTATGACAAATGACAAAGACAATGGAGTAATCAGTAATTTAAAATGTATATGACTCTATCTTAGTCTCCTGGAGAAACATTGTCCTGCTGGCTCTGAAGAAGTAAGCTGATATATTGTGAGAAGACCACATGATGAGGACCTGGAGGCAGCATCTAAGAGATGAGAGCCACCCTGTCTTAACAGCCAGCAAGAAAATGGAGACAGCAGTCCTACAATCGCAGGGAATTGAAATCTGCCAACAGTCTAAACAGCATTGAAGGAGAACCCCAAGCCTCAGATGAAAAAGGGGATTTCAGCCCCTATGACATATTAATTTCATTCTACTGAGGGTTTTTTTTTTTAATTCCACTATAGTTAACATACAGTGTTATATTAATTTCAGGTGTACAATGATTCTATGCATTACTCAGTGCTCATCAAGATAAGTGTACTTTTAAGCCTCTTTACTGATTTCACCCATTCAACCACCCACCTCCCCTCCAATAACCATCTGTTTGTTCTCTGTAGTTAAGAGTCTGTTTTTTGGTTTGTCCCTTATTCTCCCTTTTGTTGGTTTGGTTTTTTTTGTTTGTTTGTTTTTTTAAGATTTTATTTATTTATTTGACAGAGAGAGATACAGTGAGAGAGGGAACACAAGCAGGGGGAGTGGGAGAGGGAGAAGCAGGCTTCCCGCCACAGGGAGCGCAATGCGGGGCTTGATCCCAGGACCCTGGGATCATGACCTGAGCCGAAGGCAGACGCTTAACGACTGAGCCACCCAGGCGCCCCTGTTTTGTTTTTTAAATTCCAAATATAGTGAAATCATATGGTATTTGTCTTTTCCTGACTGGTTTATTTCATGTTGTTGTAAATGGCAAGATTTAATTCTTTTTGATGACTGAATAACATTCCACTATATATATAGATATAGATAGATGATATAGATATAGGTATTGATAAAGATATAGATATAGATATAGATGATATAGATATAGATCTCCCAAATCTTCTTTATCTGTTCATCTGTGGATGGACATTTGGGTTCTTCCATAATATGGCTATTGTAAATAATGTTGCAATAAAAACAGGGATGCATATGGTGTTCCTGGGTGGCTCAGTCATTAAGCATTTGCTTAGGCTTGGGTTGCGATCCCAAGGTCCTGGGATCTAGCCCCGCGTCAGGCTCTCTGCTCAGCGGGAAGCCTGCTTCTCCCTCTCCCACTCCACCTGCTTATGTTCCCTTTCTCACTGTCTCTCTCTCTGTCAAAAAAGTAAAATCTTTAAAGAAATAGGGGTACATACATCCCTTCAAATTAGTGTTTTTGTATACTTTTGGTAAATAACTAGTAGTTTGATTACTGGATTCCTTTTTGAGGAACCTCCGTACTGTCTTTGACAGTGACTGCACCAGTTTCCTTCCCACCAACAGTATACAAGAGTTCCTTTTTCTTCATATCCTCACCAACACTTGTTTCTTAAGTTTTTGATTTTAGCCATTCTGTCAAGTGTGAGGTGATATCTCACTGAGGTTTTTGATTTGCATTCCTTAATGATGAGTGATGTTGAGTATCTTCTCATGTGTCTGTTGGCCAGCTGTATGTCTTCTTTGGAGAAAAGTCTCTTTGTATCTTCTGCCCATTTCTTAAATCAGATTATCTGTAAGTTTTTTGTTTTTTTTTTGTTGTTGTTCTGTTTTGTTTTTTTGTGTTGAGTTGTATAAATTGTTTATATATTTTGGTTTATAAACCTTTATCAGATCTATCATTTGCAAATATCTTCCCCCATTCAGTATATTGTATTTTTGTTTTGTTGGTTGTATCCTTCACTGCATAGAAGCCTTTACTTTTGTTGTAGTCCCAATAGTTAATTTTTGCTTTTATTTCCCTTGCCTGGGGAGACATATCTAGAAAGATGTTGCTATGGCCAATGTCAAAGAAATTACTGCCTGTATTCTTTGCTAAGATTTTTATGTTTTTGGGTCCCACACTTAGGTTTTTTATCCATTTTCAATTTATTTTTGTGTATGGTGTAAGAAAGTGATCTGTTTTTTTTTTTTCTTTTAAATGTAGCTGTCCAGTTTTCCCAACAACATTTGTTGAAGAGACTGCCTTTTTTTTTGCACTGGATATTCTTTCCTCCTTTGTCAAAGATTAATTGACCACATAATCGTGGGTTTATTTCTGGGTTTTCTCTTCTATTCCATTGATCTATGAGTCTGTTTTTATGTTAATACCATACTGTTTTGATCACTATGGCTTTGTAGTATAACTTCAAGCCTAGAATTGTGATACCTCCAGCTTCATTTTTCATTTTCAAGGTTGCTTTCACTCTTCAGGGTCTTTTGTGGTTCCATACAAATTTTAAGATTGTTTGTTCTAGTTCTGTGAAAAATGCTGTTGGTATTTTGATAAGGATTGCATTAAATGTGTAGATTGCTTTGGGTAGTATAGACATTTTAACAATATTTGTTCTTCCAACCCATGAGCATGAAATGTCATTCCATTTCTTTGTGTCATCTTCAATTTCTTTCATCAGTGTTTTACAGTTTTCATAGTACAGATCTTTCACCTCTTTGCTTAAGTTTATTCCTAGGTATTTTATTATTTTTGGTGCAATTGTAAATGAGATTGCTTTCCTAACTTCTTTTTTCTGTTGCTTCATTATTAGTGTAAATAAATGCAATGGACTTCTGTACATTGATTTTGTATCCTGCGATCTTACAGAATTTCATTTATTCTAGTCAATCACTCTAGTAGTTTCTTGGTGGAATCTTTAGGGTTTTCTATGTATCATGTCATCTGCAAATAGTGAAAGTTTACTTCTTCCTTCCCAATTTGGATTGCCTTTTATTTGTTGTTGTTGTTGTTGTCATCTGATTGCTATGGCTAGGGCTTCCAATACTATGTTGAATAAAACTGGTAAAGTGGATATCCTTGTCTTGTTCATTACCTTAAAGGGGAAGCTCAGTTTTTCCCTATTTAGTATGATGTTCATGTGGGTTTTTCATATAAAGTTTTTATTATGTTGAGGTATGTTTCCTCTAAACCTACTCTGTTGAGGGTTTTTTATCATGAATGGATGTTGTACTTTGTCAAATGATTTTTCTGCTATTGAAAATTCCATTATATTCAAAAGATCATATGGTTTTTATCCTTTCACTTATTGATGTGATGTATTCTGTTGATTGATTTGTGAATATTGAAACAATCTTGCATCCTGGGAATAAACCCCACTTGATTGTGGAAAAAGATTTTTTTAATGTATTGTTGGATTTGGTCTGCTAATCTTTTGTTGAATATTTTTACATCTATGTTCGTTAGAGATATTGGACTGTAGTTCTCTTCTCTTGTGGTATATTTATCTAGTTTTGGTATCAGGGTAATGCTGGCCTTATAGAATGAATTTGGAAGTTTTCCTTCCTGTTCTATTTTTTTGGAAAAGATTGAGAGGAACAGATGTTAACTCTTATTTAATTTCATTTTTAGAATTCATCTGTGATGCTATCTGCTCTTGGACTTTTGTTCAGTTTTGATCTCCTATACAATTTCATTGCTGGTAATTGTTATTATTATTATTTTTTCAAATTTTCTATTTCTTCCTACTTCAGTTTTGGTTAGGTTGCCCAATTGGTTGACATATAATTTTTTTACAATATTGTCTTACACTCTTTTGTATTTCTGCATTGTGGATTGTTACTTTCTCTCTTTTATATCTGATTTTGTTTATTTGATTTCTCTCTCTCTCTCTCTCTCTGTCTCTCTCTTTTTATCTTTTTGATGAGTCTGGTTAAAGGTTTATTAGTTTTGTTGAATCCTAGTTAGACTTTGAGAGAGGAACAGTTTAACCTGAGCTAGACTTTAGATCCACAAAAACTTTAAGATAATACCTTTGTGTTGTTTTATGCTGCAAATTTTATAGTAATGTTTAATGCAGGAACAGGAAAATACTATAATCAATGAATTTTATTCATTCTTATTTCAAAGCTTCTTTCAGATTCTTTTTTTTTTAATGTCTGAGTTTTAATTTTTTTTTATTCTTATGTTAATCCCCATACATTACATCATTAGTTTTAGATGAAGTGTTCCATGATTCATTGTTTGTGCATAACACCCAGTGCTCCATGCAGAATGTGCCCTCCTCAATACCCACCACCAGGCTAACCCATCCTCCCACCCCCCTCCCCTCTAGAACCCTGTTTGTTTTTCAGAGTCCATCGTCTCTCATGGTTCGTCTACCCCTCCGATTCCCCCCCTTCAATCTTCCCCTCCTGCTACCTTCTTCTTCTTTTTTTTTTTCCTTAACATATATTGCATTATTTGTTTCAGAGGTACAGATCTGAGATTCAACAGTCTTGCACAATTCACAGCGCTTACCAGAGCACATACCCTCCCCAGTGTCTATCACCCAGTCACCCCATCCCTCCTACCCCACCCCCCAAGCCAGCAACCCTCAGTTTGTTTCCTGCAATTAAGAATTCCTCATATCATATGTGAGATCATATGATACATGTCTTTCTCTGTTTCACTTATTTCACTCAACATAATACCCTCCAGTTCCATCCACGTCGTTGCAAATGGCAAGATCTCATTCCTTTTGATGGCTGCATAATATTCCATTGTATATATATACCACTTCTTCTTTATCCATTCATCTGTTGATGGACATCTTGGCTCTTTCCACAGTTTGGCTATTGTGGACATTGCTGCTATAAACATCAGGGTGCACGTACCCCTTCGGATCCCTACTTTTGTATCTTTGGGGTAAATACCCAGTAGTGCAATTGCTGAATCATATGGTAGTTCTATTTTCAACTTTTTGAGGAACCTCCATACTGTTTTCCAGAGTGGCTGCACCAGCTTGCATTCCCACCAACAGTGTAGGAGGGTTCCCCTTTCTCCGCATCCCCGCCAACATCTGTCATTTCCTGACTTGTTAATTTTAGCCATTCTGACTGGTGTGAGGTGGTATCTCATTGAGGTTTTGATTTGGATTTCCCTGATGCTGAGCGATATGGAGCACTTTTTCATGTGTCTGTTGGCCATTTGGATGTCTTCTTTGGAAAAATGTCTGTTCATGT
>NC_058413.1:78308245-78314672 GCF_002201575.2 Neomonachus schauinslandi | reverse complement strand
GAGCTGCTTTCAGGATTTTCTCTTTGTCTATGAGACTCGTAAGTTTTACTATTAGATGTCGGGGTGTTGACCTATTTTTATTGATTTTGAGAGGGGTTCTCTGTGCTTCCTGGATTTTGATGCCTGTTTCCTTCCCCAAATTAGGGAAGTTCTCTGCTATAATTTGCTCCATTATACCTTCTGCCCCTCTCTCTCTTTCTTCTTCTTCTGGGATCCCAATTATTCTAATGTTGTTTCGTCTTATGGTATCGCTTATCTTTCGAATTCTGCCCTCATGATCCAGTAGTTGTTTATCTCTCTTTTTCTCAGCTTCTTTATTTTCCATCATTTCATCTTCTATGTTACTGATTCTCTCTTCTGCCTCATTTATTCTAGCAGTTAGCGCCCCCATTTTTGATTGCACCTCATTAATAGCCTTTTTGATTTCTACTTGGTTGGATTTAGTTCTTTTACTTCTCCAGAAAGGGTTTCTCTAATAACTTCCATATTTTTTTCAAGCCCAGGTAGTATCTTTAAAGTGATGATTCTGAACTCTAGATCTGACATTGTACTAATGTCCGTATTAAGTAGGTCCCTGGCAGTCGGTACTACCTCTTGTTCTTTTTGTTGAGGTGATTTTTTCCGTCTTGTCATTTTGTGCAGAGGAGAATAGATTAATGAGAGAACAAAATGCTAGCAGGGTAACAACGTCCCCAGAAAATATACTCTAAACAAATCAGAAAAGACTTCCAGAAAGTGGTCGCTTTTCTGATGAGAGAGTTCTTGCTCTTCTTTTCTTCGATCTCCTGTTGAGTTTGTAGGTTTTCAGAATGGTTTGATCCCTATCCAGCTGAATTTCTGAGAGGAGATGAAATCCAGGTCTCCTATTCCTCCACCATCTTGCTCCGCCCATCTTCTTTCAGATTCTTATCCAGAGTCTAGCCCATTTTCTATAAATCTTATTGAGTCATTGTCTGAATCTTATGAAGACAAAAGATACTTTGAGATGAGTACCTTTAAGTTAATTTTATAGTTGGTTGCTATGTTAAAGAAAGTGTATATATAGAAAGAGTGTATAGAAAGAGTGGATGGTGTTGAAAAAAAGAGCTTTGATAAGTCCTTGTTAGAGAAGTCACTCAATTTTAATTTATATAACATTACATTTTATTTTACTAAGAAGTGTTTTTGTAACAAGTTTGTTCTCAAAAATGAAACACAAATCTGATCAAAATAAAACACACAATATTTTACAATTTGGACTATCATTCATGAAAGTCTAATAGCTAAAACATTTTATACCTGTCACTTCAATTCCTAATCTGGGCATGAAAAAAGCTTGTTCCATGATATTAAATTTAAATATGCTTTGGATCTAATTGACTACTTGCAGCTTAGAATTTCTATCAGGGTTTCCAGGATGAACTGATTTTAGGGGAGATATTATTCTTTGTAAAATAACTTCACCTTTTCCATTCTCCCTGTTTTAGTTCAACTTCTTTCCTCTTTCTGAACTATCAAATTACTATAAACAATTAATATTTAATAGAATGATCTAAGAAGCTATCTTATTAAATTACTGAATTTGTGATAATTGTTTATGCCATCTCTGTTTCACTTTCAAATTTCAGACCTCATCAACTGAGATATATGTGTTCAAATTATTCACCTAGCAACCTTAGTATTTTATGGTAAGTACCTTTTTTTTTCTTAAGGAGGGCAGATCATATGTCGATTATATATGCTAAATAATAGGTAACTTCTTTAAACTTTACTTCTTTAAAGTTTAATTCTTGATTTGAAGCATATTTTGAGAATTAAAAAAAAAATAAGAAGTTTTCTCTTAATCTTAGTTAATGTCTTTTCTGAAGGTAGAAATGTGGTGCCTTCAGAACTTAAGTATGGAAGAGTAGATGAGTGCATTATCTAAACTATGCTTTGTACCTTTTATAGGCAAGAACCTTCCCTACATCTAAGCAGGACTGGCAACTATCCTGGACACACTACATCTTCCATTTGATGTTCCCTAAAGGCCCAGCATCAACCAGGATGTGACATCATGATTTCTATTGAGTCAAAGTCAGAACCAAATCACTAAGCAGAATATAGTAATATTTCTCTAAAAAGTAGCCAGGAATGGATGAGATGAGGCCACACCTCAAAGAAACTGTAAAGCATGCAAATTGACCATTTTATCTTCTTGCCCTAAATACATTTTGAGGAAAATATTCATTCTTCTTATCTATTAATAATGTTTTCTTGGAAACTGACCTTTGGAGTGAGATTATTGTGAAAATATTATCTATATAGATGGATTATTATTATTATAAGTGTTTCTAAACAATTGGAGACAACCTGAACCAAGTTGGCTAAACATATTAACACAGAGTTTCCAGAGAAGAGAGAAGCTGGATGAAAAGGACTGGATTCCTTTGTTTGGCTGAAAGGCCATTTACCAGAGACTCATGGATGACAGTTTCTCATGCCACAGGCACTCCCAGTTGAATATGTTAACATTTCAAACAATTACTCCAAGGTGGAGCACAGTGACTGATGTTTCATGAAGAGGAGTTATGAAGATTATTTCAGCTGTCCACAGAAAAGCTAAAGAGTGTAGAGCTATCTTCCTCCTCCATTGCTATTTTCCTTACTCTGACTTGTAAAGGTTGGGAGAGGAGAATGATAAAAATAAATCTGCTTCTTTTTCCTTTTTGTAATCTTAGGAGAAACTATCTGTCACTGAAGGAATTTAGCAACCTCTCTGAAATATTTTTCAAATCTCATTGTTTTTGAATGCCCCACAATCCACATAAGGAGAGATAGGATAAATTCAGAGAACATAACTAATTACTCTTGCTTGTAACTAAGAAAAATTTTATCCCAGAAAGTTGCTTTGTTTTTTATCTAAAGAAAGGGTGAATTGAAAGGAAATTAGTAGTCTATAAGAAATCTATAATCAGGACAAAATCTTTGGTAGTGTTCTTACAATGCTATCTGGGTGAGAGTAGCTTGCCCTACTTAAGCCTGGGTCTTTACTGAAGCACAGATTTAGTATAATAGAGTTGGATGCATTATGTTATCTCAAGTTGGTGTAATCAACTATTCAAATGAATGAACTAAATCCACTTGCTCGGAGTTCATGTTTACCAAATATCCTTCTGAATAATATTTGACTTCCCACTAGAGTTGCTGATAAGCAAAGAAAACACTGACCATGAACATGAATAGCCTATTTGATAGTTATGTTTCTCACTATAAATTATTGCATTGATACTCCTGTTTTTCATACTTTTCTTAAGGCTCTGTAACATAGTTTCAACTTGAGTAAAAATGTCCCATACAAAAAACTTTATTATAGAAATGGCTTTCATTTTTCAGATTAGCATGTAACTCACCAGTTAATAAAAATACTTTTATATTCTTGGCATGTTCCAAATGCAAGGAAAAATGCATTTCAAGTAGATTACTGTTCTTCTTATACAGAAGAAACAATTCTGATATACACATATGTATTCCAGAAATCACTCTTATGGAAATGAAAAAAAATCATATATGTTCACTATGAGGAATGCTTATTTGTAAAAATGGTAGATATACAACCATGTAATCAAGTAGTGTTAACCAACATAAAGTATTGCCAATATCTCAGATAACTCTGAATAAGTAAAACCAAATTAATCAAATCTCCAGACTGTTCCCAGCAAAATCTCTTTATTTGCTCTATAGAAAACAAAAACAAAAACCTTAATTTTACATCAAGAATTGCCTTGTTGAATGAGACCCCTATTTAATGATACTACATTCCTCTCTTAGTAGAGGTAAAATATTTGACTCATGGCTTTGCTTTTTTTCATTTTTTTCTCTTTTAAGCAATAAATATCTTGTAACATTCCATCTATTCGAATACAACCAAAGTAAAATTTACAGCACATACTTCAGTTTTGTAGTTCTGCAGTTCACAAAGAAATATTTTTCTTTCAGTATCTGTTCATTATTCATATACCTCTGTGTCCACTTCTATGTGTAGAACACTTGAAGCTTATTCTAGGGAAAATAATGTTGCAATATTGATATATTTATAATACCCAGTCAATATAAACATATATCCTGAATTTCCTGCTGAAACATTTTTATTTATGTTCTGCTTGTTTCAGAATTCCAGAGGAATGCTTATTAATTTTGACCAGGAACAAAATAAATCATTGAGTATATATATCCAGAATATTTTAATAGGTTTAAATTAATAGAAGTAGGGCCCCTGGGTGGCTCAGTTATTAAGCGTCTGCCTTTGGCTCAGGTCATGATCCCAGGGTCCTGGGATCAAGTCCCACATCGGGCTCCCTGCTCCGCGGGAAGCCTGATTCTCCCTCTCCCACTCCCCCTGCTTGTGTTCCTGCTCTCGCTATGTCTCTCTCTGTCAAATAAATAAATAAAATCTTTAAAAAAAAATCAATAGAAGTAATTTGGAAAATAATTTTTTTAAATGGGAAATTGTATGGGAAAGTCTTTTTTTTTTTTCTGGTAAGAAAACTGACATTGATAAAATAATTTGAGCTTAAAAAAAGCACATTCTTTAGTTTGTACTTGGAACTTCCCATGTGTGCTATATTGTCCCTTGGAGACCAAACAAGATGCCAAGAAATATTCTATAAACTCTGGACAAAGTATTTTAATGCCTTTTTCCTTTCAAGATATCTGGAATATTGGATATGTACTCGAAGCCAATCCTGTCTTTTACAAAATTAATTTTGTAAGATGAGTGAGCAGTTCATCTTTGGTAGAAAATAAAGTTATTGCTGCATGGACACTTATGGATAAGTGTCCATAAGAAAAACAAAAACAAAACCAAAAAACAATGGTCCAAAATCTTTGCGATGCAACAAAAGCAGTCATAAGAGGGAAGTATATAGCAGTACAGGTCTACCTCAAGAAGCAAAAAAAAAAAAATCTCAAATAAACAACCTAATCTTACACCTAGAAAAAGAACAACACACAAAGCCTAAAATCAGCCAAAGGTAGGAAATAAAGATTAGAGCAGAAATAAATGTTACAAAAATTAAAACAAACAGACAATAGAATAGATCATGAAACCAGGAGCTGTTTCTTTGAAAAATTAATAAAATTCATAAACCTCTAGCCAGACTTTTCAAGAAAAAAAAGAAAAATGGACTCAAATGAATAAAATATGAAATGACAGAGGAGAAACAACAACCAACACTACAGAAATACAAACAATTAGAAGAAATTATTAGGAAAAACTATATGCCAACAAACTGGATGACCCGAAAGAAATGGATAAATTTCTAGAAACATAAACTGCCAAAATTGAAACAAAAAGAAATAGAGAACTTGAACAGACTGATAACCAGCAAAGAAATTGAATCAATAATCAAAAAACTCCCAACAAACAAAAGTCCAGGGCCAGATGGCTTCACAGGAGAATTCTACCAAACATTTAAAGAAGAGTTAATACCTATTCCTCTCAAACTGTTCCAGAAAGTACAAAAGAAAGGAAAACTTCCAAATTCTATGAGGACAACTTAACCCTGATACCAAACCAGATAAAAACTCCATTAAAAAAGAGAGTTACAGGGCAATATCCCTTATGAGCATGGATGCAAAAATTCTCAATAAAATAGCAAACTGATTCCAACAATTCATTAAAAAAATTATTCCCCATGATCAATGGGATTTATTCTTAGGTTGAGAGGTTGTTCCATATTCACAAATCAATCAATGTGATACCCACATTAATAAAAGGAAGGATAAGAACCAAATGATCCTCTCAATAGACACACACACACACACACACAGAAAAATTGACAAATACAACATCCATTCATGATAAAAATCCTTAACAGGAGCACCTGGGTGGCTCAGTCTGTTAAGTGTATGCCTTCAGCTCAGGTCATGATCCCAGGGTCCTGGGATCAAGCCCCACATCAGAGTCCCTGCTCAGTGGGAGCCTGCTGCTCCCTCTCCTCTCTGCTCCTGTGCTCTCTCTCGCTATCTCTGTTGCTATCTCTGTCTCTCTCAAATAAATAAATACAATCTTAAAAAAAAAACCCTTAACAAAGTAGGTTTAGAGGGAATATACCTTAACATAATAAAAATCTTATATGAAAAACCCACAGCGAACATCATACTCAAGAGGAAAAACTGAAGATTTTCCTTTACAGTCCGGAACAAGACAGGGATATCCACTCTCACCACTCTTATTTAACATAGTACTGGAAGTTCTGGCCACAGCGATCAGACAGTGAGAAGAAATAAAAGACAATGAAAAGAAATAAAATTTTCAAGGAGGAAATAAAACTCACTATTTGCAGATGACATGATACTCTATATAGAAAATGTGAAAGCCGCCACCAAAAAACCTGCTAGAACTGATAAGCAAATTCAATAAAGGCACAGGATACAAAATCAATGTACAGATATGTTGCATTTCTGT
>NC_058413.1:78286846-78308235 GCF_002201575.2 Neomonachus schauinslandi | reverse complement strand
TCCTGAAATGAACCCATGAATATATGGTCAACTAATCTTCAACAAAGCAGAAAAGAATATCCAATGGGAAAAAGTCTCTCAACAAGATGTTGAGAAAACTGTACAGCTACATGCAAAAGACTGAAAGTGGACCACTTTCACCATACACAAAAATAAATTCAAATTGGATTAAAGACTTAAACTTGAGACCTGAAACCATAAATACCTGAGAGGAAAACAAGCAGTAACCTCTTTTACATCAGCTGTAGCAACTTCTTTCTAGATATGTCTCCTCAGGCAAGGGAAACAAAAGCAAAAATAAACTATTGGGACTTTATCAATATAAAAAGTTCTGCACAGCAATTTAAACAAAAATCTAAAAGGCAACCTATAAAATGGGAGAAGATAATTGCAAATGATATATCTGATAAAGGGTTAGTATCCAAAATATATAAAAGTCTTATAAAACTCAACACCCCAAAAATGAATAATCCAATTAAAATGGGCACAAGACATGAATGGACATTTTTTCCAAAGAAGACATACAGATGGCCAACAGACACATGAAAAGATATTCAACATCAGTGATCATCAGGGAAATAGAAATCAAAACTACAATGAGATATCACCTCACACCTTTCAGAATGGCTAGAGTGAACTACATAATAAACAACAGGTGTTGGTGCAGGTGTGGAGAAAGGGGAACCCTCTTGCACTCATGGTGGGAAAGCAAACTGGTCAAAGACAGTGTGGGATTTCCTAAAAAATTACAATTAGAACTTCCCTATGATCCAGGAGTTGCACTACTAGGTGTTCACCCAAGGAATACAAAAATATTAATATAATGGGATGCCTGAACCTTGATGTCTAGAGCAGCATTATCTACAATAGCCAAATTATGGAAACAGTCCAAGTGTCCATCAATTCATAAATGGAAAAAGAAGATGTGGTATATACATGCAATGAAATATTACTCAGCCATAAAAAGGAACAAAATATTGCCATTTGCAATGACCTGGTTGGAGCTAGAGAGTATTATGCTAAGTAAAGTAAGTCAGTCAGAGAAAGACAAATTCCATATGATCTCACTCATATGTGAGATTTAAGAAACAAAACAAATGAGAAAAGGAGGGGAAAAGAGGGGGGGGGCAAACCAAGAGATAGACTCTTAACTATAGAGAACAAACTGGTGGTTACCAGAGGGGATGGGTGAAATAGGTGATGGGGATTAAGGAGTGCATTTGTGCTGAGCACTGGGTGCTGTATAGAAGTGTTGAATCACTAAATTTTACATTTGAAACTAATTTTACACTGTATGTGAACTAATTGGAATTTAAATAAAAACTTTAAAAAATACATTCTTTTGTTCAGTCTTTGGTAAATATTCCCAATTACTTATTGTGAATTACTTAGATCAGAATTACAGAGATAAGCAAGATACAGTATTCTTCTTCAAAGAGATCTCAGAATATTAGAGAAGGCATATATATAAGCAAATAAGGGCATGGGATCTTTATATCCTAAATAGCAATCATATTGATCAGTGAACTAGGCCTGTGTGTGAGCAGATATATTGAATATTCTGACAGAGATTGGAGAATACTGCTTTGAATTTTTGCATGCTACTTTTTAGTTGATCCTTGCATCCCATATTCTGATAGAGTACAGCAAGACCATCACTATAAAGAAATTTGTCTCTCTTGCTGAACATGCATGTGAAGTATCAGTATAGGTAGAATCAGTTTCCCACAACAATAGTAAAAATGGTATACCAATTTCATTATATATTCATATTAAGGTAGATGTAGTCCCTCTGGATAGAATATTGGTATTAATCCACTTTGCTATCCAACTCCTTCACTTTTGACATGCCTTTCCAATTTTTCTTTTAGGCAGTGATTTTACATAGACATGAGTTGCCCAATGAAATAAACAAAACAAAGCAAATGCTTTCAAGTGCAAATAACTCCAGCTCCTGGCAAAGTATTGCCTAGATCAAAAATCAATACTGAAAAATGGACTCCACAAAAACAAATTAACTGCACTAGTGACTTGGACTTCTTCTGCAAACTTTTGTTCTGGTGTTGTTTAACCCTTTTTGGGTTAGAAATCAAATCAACGAATTGATTATATATTTAACTGATTCTTTCATTAGCAAACTTCATAGCATGTAAAACCACAGAGTAGTATAGTCTCAGAAATCCATATGCTTTCATCTCAAAATTTATTTTTGTTATTGTCATTTCATTTGTTTGTAATGTCAAAGTTTCTGGTATAAACTTTCTAATATATATATATGTGTGTGTGTGTGTGTGGTTTATATATATATATGTATTTCTGGCTTAAACTTTCTAATATATACATAATATATATATACTTACAGAGAAAAAGAGCCAGAGTGCATGTGCACGAGCTGGGGGGGAGGGGCAAAGGGAGAGGGAGAGAGCATGGAACATAACATGGGGCCCCAACTCAGGACACTGAAATCACGACCTGAGCTGAAATTAAGAGTCAGATGCTAAACCAACCGAGCCACCCAGGCACCCCTTTAAAATATATTAAAACTGCAAAGCAACATACTACATTTAAGAAACTGAGGATGCACGATTGTCCATTTATTGTTAGATGAAAGAAAATAAATGTTTTATTTATTTATTTTTTTAAAGATTTATTTATTTATTTGAGAGAGCGAGAATGAGAGAGAGTACATGAGAGGGGGGAGGGTCAGAGGGAGAAGCAGGCTCCTCGCTGAGCAGGGAGCCCGATGCGGGACTCGATCCCAGGACTCCAGGATCATGACCTGAGCTGAAGGCAGTTGCTTAACCAACTGAGCCACCCAGGCGCCCGAAAGAAAATAAATGTTTTAAAAGGAATCCTGTTATGTAATTTCCTTTAGTCTCTATTCTCTATTATCATAAAAAAATGGACATATTATTATTTTTTTTTAAAGATTTTTTTTTTTAATTTTTATTTATTTGAGACAGAGAGAATGAGAGAGAGAGAGCACATGAGAGGGGGGAGGGTCAGAGGCAGAAGCAGGCTCCGTGCCGAGCAGGGAGCCCGATGCAGGACTCGATCCAGGGACTCCAGGATCATGACCTGAGCCGAAGGCAGTCGCTTAACCAACTGAGCCACCCTGGCGCCCCTATTTTTTTTTTTAAAGATTTTTTTTTTTAATCTATTTATGTGACAGAGAGAGAGACAGCCAGAGAGGGAACACAAGCAGGGGGAGTGAGAGAGGGAGGAGCAGGCTCCCCGCTGAGGAGGAAGCCCGACGTGGGGCTTGATCCCAGGACCCTGGGATCATGACCTGAGCCGAAGGCAGATGCTTAACAACTGAGCCACCCAGGCACCCCTGGACATATTAGAATGATAATCTTACTAAACTAGGGAACTATTCTAATGTATCTGTAATTTGCAGTGCTTTGCTAAATTGTCATATTAATGAATGTTTAATGATTTGCTGAAACAAACTTAGTTGAATTGATCAACAAGCAAAACTGTTATAAATGGCAAATTTAAACTACTTTTTGGTCCTAATATTTTTATGATGTATTTTTGAAGATTTTTCACAATATCGAGGGGTGCCTGGGTGGCTCAGTCATTAAGCGTCTGCCTTAGGCTCAGGTCATGATCCCAGGGTTCTGGGATAAAGCCCCGTATAGGGCTCCCTGCTCAGTGGGGAGTCTGCTTCTCCCTCTCCCTCTCCCCCTGCTTGCGTTCCCTCTCTCGCTGTGTCTCTCTCTGTCAAATAAATAAATAAAATCTTCAAAAAAAGAAAAGATTTTTCACACTATCGTTAAGGAACTATGATTGAAAATTTTTAAAAGTCTGAATTCTAATGTTAATAATACCAAATTTTGTTCATTTGAATTACTATAGATAAGAAGAATCAATTACTTAAAGCACATTAATTGTTAGATTTAAGATGGTTCTCTAAATTATGAGGTACACAGTGATATAGGGCAGAATCTGGCCCCATCATCTCCTTCCACAACTTTTCCTACCCTTCCTTCAACTCTTCCCAGTTCTCATGATAGTGCAATCTAAATGCCATGTACGAAACTAATACCTTGACAATTGTGAAGCATCTAAAGAAGAGAGAAAGAAGAAAACAAAAAGTTCAGTCTCCTTCTTCTCTTATGTGTTCAGAAGTTCTTAACTGGAACTCATAGCAAAATGAGCAATGGCTCATATTTCATCTGGGAGTAATGGGCAAGAAGAACATACAATACTAATTTCTACTCTTTATTTGTTGTAGAAAGTCTGGAAATGGTGTTCAGAGGTTCAGTGGGATATGGGGACCTGTTTGAAAGCAAACATGAATTTCCGTATAGCTTTATATGTGAAGCTGTATGTTTTTATGTATAGAAATATTTATACTTCCCATTCAAAAACACTCTTTATAGAAAACTTGTTGTGTATGCTTATGGAATATGGGCTTTGCCTGAAATGAAGATCTCTGAAATACTGAGAAGATTATTTGTAACTTATTTTTTATTTTTTTTAATTTTATTTTATTATGTTATGTTAGTCACCATACAATACATCATTAGTTTTTTTAAACTTTTATTTATTTAAATTCAATTAGCCAACATATAATACATCATTCATTTTTTGTTTTTTTTTTCAACTGAGCCACCCAGGCGCCCTTTATGTTATATTTTTGATGTAGTGATCCACGATTCATTGTTTTCATGTAACACCCAGTGCTCCATGCAGAACGTGCCCTCCTTAATACCCATCACTGGGCTAACCCATTCCCGCACCCCCCTCCCCACTAAAACCCTCAGTTTGTTTCTCAGAGTCCATAGTCTCTCATGGTTCATCTCTCCCTCTGATTCCCCCCCTTCATTCTCCCCTTCCTTCTCCTAATGTCCTCCATGCTATTCCTTATGTTCCACAAATAAGTGAAACCATATGATAATTGACTGTCTCTGCTTGACTTATTATTTGTATTTTAAAATTAGTGAAATGTATTAAGACCACATATTAAGCTTCAAAAAGTTAATATTGGTTTAGTGTTATTTTAATTATAATTAAACTACAAATATTTATATTTAAATACATAAAGTATTATAAAAATTAATATTATGTCCCTGGGGAAACTCAGTTCCATTCAGAGGTCCATAGAGCTGGCACCTATGTATGGTTTATATAGATCACAGTTACAAATTATACCAGTTGTGTTTAGCACCCACCTAGGACATAGTAAGAGCTCAAACTGTGGTAGATATCATTAGGATTATAATTATTATTAACATATAGGTCTGGATAATCTATTTCTATTCCTGGTGTCTTATGCATTACAATTCATTTTGTATATATATAAACATATACTGGAAATAGAATTCTATCTCAAGTAATATAGCTACAGATCCATGCTCTTAATTAATGTATTGCCCCTTTATATATCTATATTCCCATCTGCTTATCTGTCTGTGATTCTGATCTGATTAGGCAAACACAGTTACAGAAACATTAAGGTAGGCAAGTAAAAGAGACCTAATCGTTGAGAACAAGGGTTTTATGTTTACAGACATGGCCAACTCTAAATCTTAAAAATAAATTAAAAATTAAAAACCACTGTATCAGAGCCCTCTAAACTCTTACCATAAAAGAGTAGGCCAAGGAGAGGAAATACAGAGAGTCTGGCCCAAGGACATAGGGGGATAAGAACTAGAGTTTTGGTTGTTAGATGATGTCCTTTGAATAATAAGTATATAAAGAGGAGCATAAGTGTATAAGTAATGTAAGTAATACAAATAATAATTAGTACAACTAAGAAGTTACAAAATGTACAGAAAAGACTGATATAATAGTTAATTTTTAAAGTAACAAGTAATAGTTACAAATTATTGACCAGGTTTTATGTTCTTGCTGCTATGATTTGAACATATTCAAAAGAGATTATTTTTCAGAAATTTTAAAACAGAAAAGTAGAAAGAATAATACAAGAAACACTCCTTTGTCAACTTCTGAGAGTCGGGTACCTGGGGCGGCGAAGGAACTGAGAAAAAGAGACGACAGTAGAGCGAGGCTCAGGAGCGCCCGAGGTGCCGAGATTTATTTTCCATACTCTTACATACCTTCCACAGCGATATAGATCTATAATGATTTACAGCAGGGGCTTAGTAAGGCACACTTCTCCATGTATACAGGATTAGTCAAGCACGTAAGAATCTTTAAAACAGAATAAAGGAACAGAGGGAGTGCCCAGTGTGCTGTTTACAGGACAAGGGAACAAAGAGGGGAGTGCCCAGTGTGCTGTTTACAGCTGGCTTCCTATCTACAAAACATCTTCTGCTACGTACTTTAGAACTGACCACACACGTCCCAAGGGCATTTCACTCTGATCCTTTCGGGTTATTTTTAACCCTGCAATCTCGAGTTTTCTCAGAGATTTCGGAGTCTGAGTGAACATGCACCAGTGGTCATTGTGGCGTTCTGTTTCCCACACTCCTTTTCTCACCACCAGAAAAAATACTTGCTATTGTTTTTATATTTCAGTTTTCCTGGTATTATAACATTTTTCTTTTTGTATAATTTTACAAGGAAAATTGATATATATTATCCTTTATCAACCACCGACTATTCCCCTTCCAAGATATCTACTATCAGGAGTTGATGTGTGCTCTTCCAATTTACTCTCTATGTATACATGTTCATAAATGCCACGTGGTTTCAGTTTTCTCATGTTTTTTCAACTTATATCAATATTATCATGATCTATACAACACTCTGTAATTTACTTTTCTTCCACATTATGAGGTTGGGATTCATCCATGCTCATCTATATAGAGATCAACTTCATTCATTTTAATGCTATAGATATTCTATATGGCTATATATTACTCGTGTGATTTTATTATATTTTATCTATTCATATCTAATCGACAGCATTTCAGTTATTTCCAAAGTTTTGTTGTCATAAACCATATTAGTTAGAGTTTGTAGGATCAGATAGGACAATTAACAATTCAATCTAAGTGTATTGTTATTATTTTTAAGTAATTGGAAATTTGACAAAGAGTTATCAAAGTTTAGGAAACCATCAATAGTTCAATTATCTACAGATAGCAACAGTGGAGAGTCATTTACATTTTACCTAGCAGGTTACTATGCTGGAAAATGCAGCCGCATGAAGAGTTGCCTGATGGAGTTGTGAATTTTGGTGGAAAATATAGGCGACCACCCGGCTGGGAAGAAGCCAGGAAAGGAATAATCTAATCTCACTTTTCCTCTGCTCTTCTACCTGTGTTTCTGATAGTCTCAATCCAAACAGAAGCTGGAGGAAAAGGAAGGCCTTTTGTGCAGTCTAAAGGCTCATCCTGCCAGAACACAGAGGTGGGATAGGACAGACAATAGTGGAGAAGGAATCTGGAGAGAAAACAAAACAAAACAAAACAAGCAAAAAAAAAACCCAAAAAAACCCCCTAACTACTCTAATAATCTTGTGTGTTGGTCTCAAAATATGTTCTAAATATTTAAGTAGATGGTAGGTAGGGAAGTTTTTTTTTTTTTTTTTTTAACATTTTAGGTTCTTGTTATTCAGCATCAGTCTCCCCCAAATAGCTTTGATACTGAAAATATAAAAATTGTTAAAAATAAAAATAGAATTCCCATTTTTAGATTGTATTCTTAGATTATGAAGTGTTTCATTGGTATATGCATATGTGTAATCTTCTAACTGAGGAATTTAGAGAACATTAAAAAATTGCTTTCCTATTAATATAACTTTCTTGTTTAGTTTTTTTCTAAGGATGAAACATTCAAGAAAGTAAAAATAAATTTTCATTGAGTTGTATCCATTTAAAAGGGCTTCTAAATTCTTCTAAGTTTATTTTCCATTGAAAAGCAACGATAGCAGACAAAAGCTTTTTCTTGTTTCAAAATACTGTTTTAGCACATCACTTGGGACTTTCTTTTGCCTGGGTTTTATACTTTTGTATATAAAGTGACTGTAATAAAATGAAAGCTGTGAACCCCCAAGTGCCAGCTTGAAAATTGTAACAAAACTGACATGAACATACAAATACATAAACATAATTTATTTACCACCCATGAGCTTATCATTTTCCCTAGGGATGCTGTCATTTAAAGGACATTTTTCCCTTCTCCTTTTTACTTTGTTTTCGCAGCTATACACATAACTAATAAATAAATTTTAAAAATAAAAATGCTACCACGTCCCTGGGATTCAGTTTCCTTGCAGAGGTAACATTTCAGAAAACAAAAACATTCTTACTCTTAGAAGTTGGCAGGTGGAAAAGTGGGGTGTATAGTAACAAAAGTACTAGGCTAAAATTTTATATTCCTTACTGTTATGATTTCCAGTTTTATTATCTACCATTTGTTGAGCTCCTACTCTATGTTGTCCAGGCTGGTTAAAAATACATAATCTTAAAAGAACTGTGAAATTTTGGTAGTATTATTTTCATATGAAAGAAAAAAAAAATCCTGGGTCTCAAAGAATTAAGTGACTTGTAAGGGTAAAAGAGCTAAATCTATATTTAATGAGGATATGCTGATCTCTGTATTCATTGGGTTTATTGCTTTGGATTCTTATAAAACTCTATGGTTTTCACATTATATATTGACGTGCATAAATTACATTTAAAATATTTCTTTATTATAAAAACACCGAAAATTAAGAAGAGAAAAATCCTTAAAACTCCATGTTTAAATTATAACAAGTAAGAAGTAAAATTTTCCTTCTCTTTATAGCCAAAATCATGCCCCCTCTCCATTTCTATACAGGTATCATTAATAGTATAGCAAACATACCTTCCTATTTTGTTCCCAAATCTATACAAACATTTATGTATATATTCTGTTTTTTACCCATATATCTCCTAATTGCATTAGGATGACCAAAATTTACCTTCATTACAATGAAAGATAAAGATTTCAAGTTGTGTAGCTTCCTCCTGTGGAGCAGACAGGTGTTTGAGGGGATTAGTGTTGACAGGAGTCACTTCCCTCCAGGAGAGCTATTATCTTGCCTACTTCTATTCCCAATTCACCATTGTTCATGACAATATTATTGCTGGAAAATGTAAGATGGAGTGATAGGGAAGTGACTGGGCAGAAGTTTCATCTCTAGGAATATATACTATTTAAAAAATGGAAGGTGTTTGACAGAGGTAGGGTGTTTTAAGATACTTATCTGAGAAGAAGTGTATAAATAGGACCAAGTTAGAGAGACTAGAGACAAAGAAAACAGATATGAAACTGTGTAATTATCCAAGTGAGAAGTATTAACAGCTTTTAAGAGTGAAATAAATATCATCCTGGAGGTGAGGTGAAGACAATGAGATATAATATGGCAATAATGTCAAAAAGACATTGTAATTGGACAGTTAAATGTGCAAAAGAAAGAGGCACCAAAGATCATCAGAAGTATTCCAAAATTTGGAAATGGACTTTGATGAATATTGCTATCGGGAGAGAAGCAGATTTGGGAGGGGTTTGGAGTCTACTAAATTTATAACAAGTAAGAAATAAAAGTTTCCTTCTCTTTATAGCCAAAATCATGCCCCCTCTCCATTTCTATACAGGTATCATTAATACTATAGCTAAATGGATATCCAGTGTAATGAGATGAATTGTGCCCACCAAAATTCAGATGTTGAGTCCTAATCCCTAGCACCTCAGAACATGAATATTTGGAAGTAGGATTTTTTTTAATTTATTTTTTTTTAATTTTTTTATTCTTATGTTAATCCCCATACATTACATCATTAGTTTTAGATGTAGCGTTCCATGATTCATTGTTTGTGCATAACACCCAGTGCTCCATGCCGAACATGCCCTCCTCAATACCCCTCACCAGGCTAACCCATCCTCCCACCCCCCTCCCCTCTAGAACCCTCAGTTTGTTTTTCAGAGTCCATTGTCTCTCATGAATGGATAAAGAAGATGTGGTATATATATACAATGGAATATTATGCAGCCATCGAAAGGAATGAGATCTTGCCATTTGCAACGACGTGGATGGAACTGGAGGGTATTATGTTGAGCTAAATAAGTCAAACAGAGAAAGACATGTATCATATGACCTCACTGATATGAGGAATTCTTAATCACAGGAAACAAACTGAGGGTTGCTGGAGTGGGGGGTGGGGTGGGAGGGATGGGGTGACTGGGTGATAGACACTGGGGAGGGTATGTGCTCTGGTAAGCGCTGTGAATTGTGCAAGACTGTTGAATCTCAGATCTGTACCTCTGAAACAAATAATGCAATATATGTTAAGAAAAAAAAAAAGAAGAAGAAGAAGATGGAAGTAGGATTTTGAAGAGATAATTAAGTTGAAATGTGGTCATTAGAATGGGTCTTAACCCAGTATTACTGACGTCCTTATAAGTAGAGGGGATTATAACACTGACAAGTACAGAAAGAAGATGATGTGAAGACACAGGGAGAAGATAGTCATCTACAAACCAGGGAAAGAGGCTTTAGAAGAAACCAAACCTGTTGACACCTTGATCCCAGACCTTCAGTTCCAGAATCGTGAGAAAATGAATTTCTTTTGTTTAAGCCACCCAGTCTGTATTACTTTGTTATGGCAGCCTTAACTAATACATCCAGCTAAAACAGCCTAGAAAATAGAGGGGGGGCATTAATGTTTGAAAAGATTCAGAACAGAAGTTTGTGAATTCTGTAAATGGTGATAATAGCTGAAGCCAAGAAATCCCCAATGGAAACACTGTAACATGAAAAGGCAGCATTTGTTAGTGCAAGGGCCTTAAATAAAAAATCTATAATAATAGCTACTACCACCAATTTATGTTTTTAACCATCACACTAATACCCAAGTTAAATATTTTTTATCACTTCTGAAAAAGGAAGAAAGGGGAGATTAAACTGCTTGCCCAAAGTAGTATCACTGGTATCAGAACCTGAATATAAATCCAGGCAATCTGGCTCCTGACCCCACATACTAAACTACTTCTGTAATATTCACTTAGAAAATATTTACCTATTTACTTATCTTTGGATGATTTCTGCAGTTGTCACAATACTAAATATTAGCCATACCTTTTTCTGACTAATGGGAAGCTTAGGATACTTCCAGTTAGATAGAAAAAATCAAGTACTAAATATCAGGACCAAGATTAGAATACAAGTGAACTATTTCAGAGTATCTTCTTCATGTGTGTAAATTAAACTTACAACACTCATGGTGCCCAATACATTTAGTTTTCCCTCTTTACTTTCCCACTGAAATTCCACTGACAATAATCAGTGCCCTCAGAATTTTCAAATCCAATGATACCTTCCTGATTATATCTAATTTGACTTCTTCATGAATATATTTTCTTAAATTTCTTTTACCCTTTGACTTTCATCACCTTCCTTTCTTCTTTCCACATCGTTTCTTCTCACTTATTTTGTGGGCATTCATCTTCCAATTATCCTTTAAGTATAGTGGCAATCAGGTTCTGATCTTTGTCCTTAAAACCGTTTCTTGGTTTTATCCCATAGTCCAAACTCCTTCTTCAGTATATCTATCCTGTGTATCACTACTTGATTAGTTTTCTACAATACAGATCTGATGCTCTCTCTTTGTTTAAAGCACTTTGTTGTTTGGATTTAGACAATGTTTGTGTCAACCTCTTGAGCAATGTCAAAAACCTTTCCTTGATCTGGGCCTCACCTTCTTCTTCTGTCTGACCTGTAAGCTCCCCAGCTATGTACCCTGTTCTCTCATACTGTAATACTTGTCTTCCAAATGGGCCACACTCTCCTATGCCTGCACACATTTTAGATGCTTCATGACTAGTTTGCTTGGCCCATTCTTCCTCACAATATTTCAAAAAACCTAAACTTCCTATTTTAAATGAGATCTTTTTGAAAATACCCTTCTATTACAGCTCTCTTTCCATCCAAGAGAAAGCAATGGGCTTTTGCTCTGTGGTTTATATCATGGAGGGCATATGTCTATTAAAGTGGTTACTTTTCTGTGTGGTATTGGTTTTGCTATTATTGTGGTTTTATCTTCTGCACCAGACATAAGTTATGGGGAAAGAGACTATCCTTTTTATCTTTCTGTAATAAGTACATAAAAGATGCTCTTCCTTGTAAAAGTTGCTTGATAAATATGTATTGCAACTCTAACCTACACTGGGTAAATTTCAATTTCTGATTAAATATGTAGGACAATCTTGCTCTTTATTTCCCATCAAGAAATACCTCATTTTTAGGCCTGAAAATTAATGCAAATATGTCTACTTCATAATATTTCTAAGTGTGCTATTACTGTAGAATTCAGACATAAGCAGGAGAAATGTCTATATGTGCTAGTTTTAAATAGAACACATTGTATTCACGAAATGTGCTAAATTGACAATTCTAGGAATAAGAGTCTACTCTTGTCAGGCTCATTATATACTAAAGAATGGTCACTGAGAAATTGAAGTGTGTTTTTTCCCCCTTTTCTTTTTAAGAATCTCTAGCCATTTACTCGGGGAGAGTAATTTCTGGAGGTTTCAAATTGAGGCTTGTTCCTCATTTCACCAAGATTTGACCCATACTTCTTTTATAGTCCTAAGTACATACAAATTCTGAATTATCCAGGGAGGGTACACTTTATTAGTGTGAAGTTACATCTCTATTCATAATCAGGTAAAGGATGTAATAATTATTATTTTTTTAAAGAACGTAACAATTATTTTTTTGCAATATACTCTGTCTCAGGTCTAAAAGAAGGTGGTCATTTTAGTGGTTCCTAGAAGATACCTTAAATGGGTAGGCACATTAGTGATGGTTTAAATAAAATCCTCCTGATAGAAAGAAATTTAATGATTTAAAGACCCAATGACTTTCTTAATCTGAAAATTGAGTCCTGAGCAAGGCCAATCAGTGACCCTGAGACTTTTCTTTGCATTTCGTGAGAAAATTAAGGATTCTTAAATGCTGAGTCCTTTAGACCCATTGCCTCCTAGTCCAGCTGTTAATAATAATATTGTAAAATATCTGTATAAAACTAATTTTGACACATTCTCTACTGTCAGTTTTGTGAAGCTAAAAATAACAAGTCCAGATGCCTGGGGTATTGAGTAGAAATCAGTTTTAGGGGATGGTAGAGAATGAAAGAGATGTCAAGAGTAGAGGAGCCCCCAAGCAGATCCAGTCCATAGATTTCTGTGTAGTTCTTGGCCTGTGGAGTCATTCTCAATCATCTTTCCACCTTGGCAAAGTGTTCCAACCCCTGAGCCTTAGACATGGGAGAGATGACATGTTTACTCTAAAAGTAATCACAGAGCCCCAGCTGCAGTTCATTTAGAGTAAAGCTAAAAAGTTACTTGCATTATTATAAATTTAATGATTATAATAACTATGAGTGCATTTATAGTATTTAATTTTATCTTAATTATTTAATATAAATATGTATTTATCTACATTAGATTATGTGTACACATTTATATTTTGTATGTCATTGCATTAAAATGCTAAATCATAAAATTGGACACTCATATGAAGACCATAATAAGGTGATTTGTGCGATCAGAAAAATACTAGTTTGCATTTCAGATAGGCCAGTTACTTAATACTGCCTAGCAATATCACATTAAAATTATGAAAAAATAAATATAACTAAACTAAAGGGATTGAATATGGATAGAACATGAAAGTTTTTTTTCTAGACTGTAATAAAAATCAGATAGATTTGATTCCCTGTTTGGCATTATAATTATATATTTATTAAAAATGCTTTTACTGAAAAATATTTATTACTTCATTCTGTCCTCTACTAACTTAAGCAGTTTGTTAATTACCTGAAAGCTTTATACAAAATCTTTACAAAAGCTTTATTTACTAATGCTATTACTATACATGCTGATATTACCTTCACTTAAGTAAGTTGCTCACTATGTGGTTCTGAAATATATCAGTTATTTATGATAAGAATATTCTTTTATCCATTCTTGTTTTCTCTTCTCATTGAAATAAAATGTTTCAGTAATTCCATGTGCCTCTTTCTGGATATTGAGTATAGTATTAAATCTCAAACTTTGATCTTCCACATACATAAAAAATAAGATGAAGTTTTATTTCAATATTCTGAGAAGCACTGTGTATTTCCTCCCCTGCTGGTTTTGTAGGATTAATTTTATGGGAACAAAAATTAGTGATTCTGTAGGATAAATTTGTGAAAATATTTTATGCCTTTAAAAAGGAGAAATAACCGAACTCTACCTTTTATTAATATGAAAAATAAAGGCTTTCAGATTTAATAGGTGCACTGATGCTGAGGTTAGGAGACAGGGTAGAGAAAAAAAACAACCCACAGTGCTTTTCAATGTATATGCACAGGAAGTAATAAGGCTAATTTATCTCCCAAATAGCAAATTGCTTTTTAGCAAATGATCCACATGGGTGCCATAAAAACATCAACATTAAAGAATCTTTGACATGGTAAATAATTATGAGATTGGTCAAGGACTTGATATAAAGTTTTTACTGTCTAATCTACATATTACTAAAACCCAGGAGTATATCTCTGGAGATGGGAATTTGCTGCTTTACATTACCTTGGTGAAATAAAGTGTCAATTCCAACACATAGAATTAAATATTTATAAGTACTTTAAAAATATATATATTTATTTATTTATCAGAGAGAGAGCACAAGCAGGGGAAGCAGCAGGCAGAGGGAGAAGCAGACTCCCCACCGACCAGGGAGCCCGATGCGGGACTCGATCCCAGGATCCTGGGATCATGACCTGAGCCGAAGGCAGAAGCTTAACCGACTGAGCCACCCAGGCATCCTTAATAGTTAAATATTAACAGCAGATCTGAATTGTGACTAAGAAATGAAATGATTTTGTCTTAAGAAAATCCATGTTTTCTATCTGTGACCATGAACCTTAATTGTGTGAAATGGGAAGTGAGGTATGGTAGTGTTGGTGGTGGTGTGTGTGTGTCAGTGTGTGGAAAAAGATACCTACTTTAATTATTTGAGTCACTGATGAAGCTTAGCAAGAAAATTAAAGCAAACCTTGTTTAAATGGTTAAAATAAATCAAACAATAGAGAAAGGCAAGGCATATAGCAGAAAGTCTTCCTTATAACCCTCACACCCTGATGTCCTGTTCCTCCCTCCCCAGCAGTGGTCACTGTTGGCAGTCCTTTTAAGGATCTTCCTAGCAACAATCTAGACATATATATGTATATCCAAAAAGCAAACTCAGTATTTTGAAACTTGTCTTCAACTGAATATTTTGGTGATTATTTTTACCAATATGAAATTACCTTCCTTATTTCTGATGAACTATTTGAATGTAATATAATTTATTAAATGATTTACCTATTGATGGATATTTAAATTGCTTGTTTTTCAGTCTTGAATGGAAAATATGAATTATAATCACATCTTCCCAATCTCCCACAATGTAGTTATGTGCATATATAGCATTCAATTTAATTCACTAATTAAAGCCTATTTGAAAATGTCTATTGGATAATTTTTATTTAATAATAATTTGAGCATTGTTAGATATTTTATACCAAATATTGCTATATTCAAAAATCAGTCATCCTGTTATCATTTATGTGTCCAAAATTTGTAAAAATTTTCAAAACTGAAATACACAAAGTACCACAAATGGACTGGGGAACTCATTCTATCTTTTTCACAGCACCCAGATGAATATTGTGTCAACAAAATGGTCATATAAACTTCATTATTGTAATGATTATGTTTCTTAAAAATTGCATAAATATCAAATATTGTTAATGGAGTTCTTGATAATTTGAGAGAGTAATTTTTAATAGTTAAAGGTCTTTGATTTTTTAATAACACAGAAAACACACAGAATAAGACATTGGTTAGTGTTAGGACAATTCCTCAAAACTGCTCATTTTATTTATTTTTTTCTTTTTTTAAAGATTTTATTTATTTATTTGACAGAGAGAGACACAGCGAGAGAGGGAACACAAGCAGAGAGAGTGGGAGAGGGAGAAGCAGGCTTCCTGCCTAGCAGGGAGCCCGGTGTGGGGCTAGATCCCAGGACCCCAGGATCATGACCTGAGCTGAAGTCAGACACTTAACGACTGAGCCCCCCAGGCACCCCAAAACTTCTCATTTTAAACATGAAGACATATAAGACACTTAATATAGATGATAGAAGGATTGGTGCTAGAAATAAGATTTCTTGACTTCTGTCCATTCAGTTGTTCTGGCAAAAGTCATATTGATGAATAAAATATTATCTTTGAAAATACATACTCTCCAATAAGATGAAAGACCTTTCTTATCCTTATTAATGCTACATTAATTTCTTTATATTAAGTATTTTTTAAAGATTTCTATTTATTTATATGAGAGAGAAAGTGAGAGAGCAGGGAAGGGGCAGAGGGAGAGGGAGAGAATATCAAGCAGACTCCCCACTGAGCACAGAGCCCGAAGCGGGTCTCGATCCCAGGACCCTGGGATCATGACCTGAGCTGAAGGCAGACACTTAATGGACTAAGCCCCCAGGCACCCCTAGTTTTTAATTATTAATGGGTACTCATCCTGTGGATTTTCATCAATACAAATAAGAAAAAAAATTTGGCCCAATAAATTATATTTTATTTCTCTGCAAACTACTACAGCTCATAATCAGAATCATAATATGTACATGTGTGTATATATTTCATTACACTTATGCATGTATGTGTTTGTGTGTAATAAGATATACATGAATAACTTGAAAGATTGTCTCAACAATATGGAAAAAATATTGTTTGACTCATATTTAGTGTTTATAACTACTTTAGAATATGTAATTGCTTAAAATGTAATTTGGGCATGTTTATATGAAGTTCTATCCGAATTTTGATAATTGATGGATTATAAATTCTTTATACTTCTTTAACACTTTTTTCAAGTTTTATCACAATCACTAAAATGTCTCTAATTTTATAAAGAACTAGCTATATGTTATTAAGTCTATATTTTAAAATCATAACATCTGGTAACAGGTTCACAGTAATTTTATGTATGACCAGTGGTTAAAAAGAGAAGTCTGAGCCAATATTGATAGTAGCAGAGTTCAGAAAGCTCTCTTAAAACAAAACTAGTTCAGACATTTATTGAATTACTATTTTTTCAATTATTTTCATTTATTTTAAGGTTAATTTAAAATTATATGAATTTTAATTTTTGTAATTTTATGTCTTACAAAACTCTGCTAAGAAATATCTATTTCTAAACAATATGTGTTCTCAAGCAAGTTGCCCCGAGAAACCAGAAACCTTTGTATTCTCATGGACTAACTCAACAATCGATGAAATTGAAACTGCTTTAAGGGCCAGGATGCTGCAGGTGTTACAGATCTTACAGATGCAAAACTGTCTCTACCTTTTTTTTTTTTTTTTCTGCTTTGTGCTAGTTTATTTCACTAAACTATGGGAAAAGATACTGAAATGGAGTTCCTTCAGGGCTCCTAAGCATGGAGGCCTCAGAAACCAGTTTGTCTCAAGCCCCTGGAATGCTTATTATGCACACACACAAAGAGGAGCAATGTCTCCCAGGGTGCATTACAAGGCACTTGTGAACACATCCCAGTTTAATGTGGTAGGCTGAACTCACTCTTAAACAGATAAAAAGAAATAGGCAAATTTGCTAAGAGCAAGGGAGGTATTATTAAGTGAAAATCATGTCCTTGGTATAACCCATTTTCTCCAGGTTAGGATGAGCACCTGTCTGGATCAGGGGCAGTGGTCCCTGCCCTTATTTTATTTGCAATTGGTGATCAACTAACTGAGCTAAAGACCCCCAGCTTGCATTTTTTATTCCTCTTCATCTTTTTTTAACCACTCCAACAACAACAAAGTTAAGGATTTAAAAAATATAATATCCTCTTAACCAAATAAATCACCTATTTTTAATTTTTCACAGAAAATGAGAAATGCCTCTTCTCTGGTCAGTGTAGTAATGACTTGATAAATCAACTACTCCCTTTCTCTGTGCCCTTGTTTGTGCAAACAGACAAAATAAAATAAAATAAATCCTAGGCTTTCTTTTTTTAAATATTTTATTTATTTGAAAGACAACACAGGGGGAAAAGCAGGGAGAGGAAGAGGGAGAATTAGGCAGAGGGAGAGGGAGAAGTAGGCTCCCCACTGAGCAAGGAGCCCCATGCAGGATTCAATCCCAGGACCCTGGGATCATGACCTGAGTCGAAGGCAGACACTCAAGACTGAGCCACCAGGGGCCCCAAGAAACAAGGGATTTTAAAAATCTCTTTATATATATGTGATAGTTGAAGATAAGACTCCATAAAGGCCACAAATTATCTTGAATTATGAAGAAGGAATTTGTCCAAAAAAGAGATATATGGTACCTATGCCTGGTCTGCAGACCAATTAGTATTTAAAGCAAACAACAAATTTAACTGTAGTAACAGTAAGACTGACATTTTCTGGCTTAGTCCCACAGACCTTTAGTGGTGATCCATCTAGGTTTAAATTCTAGTTCTGCTACTTGGTAGTTGTGTAACCTACAGAAAGTTAGTTATCCTTTCTGTGCGTCCTTTTTTTTTTTTTTTTTCCCTCAGAAAATGGGGATAATAGGGGCGCCTGAGTGGCTCAGTTGGTTAAGCGTCTGCCTTCGGCTCAGGTCATGATCTCAGGGTCCTGGGATTGAGCCCCGCATCGGGCTCCCTGCTAAGTGGGGAGCCTGCTTCTCCCTCTGCCTCTGTCTGCTGCTTCCCCTGCTTGTGCTCTCTCACTCGCATCAAATAAATAAATAAAATCTTAAAAAAAAGAAAGAAAATGCGGATAATAAATACCTACCACTAAGGGTTGTTGTAAAGATGAAATAAACAAATATGTGTATTTCACAGGTGAAGCCAACATAGATCAAATACTCAGAACAAGACATGACCCTAGTAAGAACATAGTATCATATCAGCTGGTAGAGAGGGATTGAAAAAATGTATCAAATGAAAATGCTTTGTCACTAGAAGCATCATGAACATCTGACAATTGACAGAGCTGTGCCCCCGGGACCCAAAACATAAGTGAAACACAGGAAGAGGAAATTCTTTTCCACCACTTCAGGGCAGTGACTCACAGTATCAAAAGAGAAAGAGGCCAGTTCTGTGGACAGTAAAAGTGGCTTGATGATTTCAGCAATGGTAGAGGAGGTACACACCATAGTTTAGAAAAAAAGGGTCCATATGGTTGTTGGAGAGAGTAAATGACACCTCAGTGGGGTCCTCTTGTGATCTGAAAGTTTTGGGCTGTTTTCCTGAGCCAGTGATGTAGTGCTTTGCTAGATGTATCTTTATTTTATTGTTCTGAAAACTATTAGATGTAAGATACTTTTAATTAGTTGACTAATATGTTGAAGTTTGATCATGGACTACAATCCCCTCACTGGATATTCTGAACTAATTGGGGTACAAAATGAATTTTTTTGTCATTTATTCATTCATTGATTTATTCTAATTACTACCTTCACCTAAGCTATCTCTCTCACATGTTCTTTGACATATTAGGATTCCTGAATAGTTTCAAGTCTAAGAAGTATGGTCAACTTGTAAAACTTCAATCCCATTTCTAATGTCATGGCCCTCTTCTAATAGACAGGGTCAGGTAAGCCTTGGCCTGATACCCAAGGACTAGGGGATTTTTTTCTCTTTTAGTCCCCCTCTGCCTATTTCTTCAAGGCTTGAATTCTCTGGAAGGATTCAGGGAAGAGGTAGAAGGAAAAATGATAACCGTCTTTTAACTAATTGTTGCTAATATAGCCCTCTATAGCTGTTGATGCCTTCCAAGAGCCAATCACAGAATGTCTGGTTATCTTATGGGATCTCTATGAGCTTTCCTCAAATAGGTTTATGGGAGTTTCCTAAATGCCTGGTTCCCTGAAATGCAAAGTCAACTTTTGGCTGCCTAGACTGCAGGACTGCTTTTGACTTTTCTCCTATCATTTCCAGCCGTTGGAAACTTACTAGATAGAATCTAGCTGTTGGATTACTCACCCAAATATAGTCTTATTTGATAGTGGCCTGCACAGTAGCTCCCTTTCAGATGTTCACTTGCCTTACCTAAAGGTGAAAGTATATGCTGCCTCATTACAGACCATTCTCTCTGCTCAGTCACTTCTTTTTATTTCTCTGAAAATCCTACTTAAATAAATTTGCAGAAATAATAAGCAAATTGGTTGCAAACTTACAGATACAGCAAGGAGAATGAGATGCTGTCTTTCCTTCTTGCAGACATGACTAAAAACTAATTATGAATGATTCTTTTTGTGAGACTACCACTACTTTATTTGAAAATACTTTCCCTATAAGTCTTGTACTCTAATGACTCCTCTCTCAACTAATTCCATTGGTATATTTATATTTTTTTTAATTTTTTTTATTCTTATGTTAATCCCCATACATTACATCATTAGTTTTAGATGAAGTGTTCCATGATTCATTGTTTGTGCATAACACCCAGTGCTCCATGCAGAATGTGCCCTCCTCAATACCCACCACCAGGCTAACCCATCCTCCCACCCCCCTCCCCTCTAGAACCCTGTTTGTTTTTCAGAGTCCATCATCTCTCATGGTTCGTCTACCCCTCCGATTTTCCCCGCTTCATTCTTCCCCTCCTGCTACCTTCTTCTTCTTCTTTTTTTTTTTTTCCTTAACATATATTGCATTATTTGTTTCAGAGGTACAGATCTGAGATTCAACAGTCTTGCACAATTCACAGCGCTCACCAGAGAACATACCCTCCCCAGTGTCTATCACCAAGTCACCCCATCCCTCCCACCCCACCCCCCACTCCAGCAACCCTCAGTTTGTTTCCTGCAATTAAGAATTCCTCATATCAGTGAGATCATATGATACATGTCTTTCTCTGATTGACTTATTTCATTCAGCATAATACCATCCAGTTCCATCCATGTCGTTGCAAATGGCAAGATCTCATTCCTTTCGATGGCTGCATAATATTCCATTGTATATATATACCACATCTTCTTTATCCATTCATCTGTCGATGGACATCTTGGCTCTTTCCACAGTTTGGCTATTGTGGACATTGCTGCTATAAACATTGGGGTGCACTTACCCCTTCGGATCCCTACCTTTGTATCTTTGGGGTAAATACCCAGTAGTGCAATTGCTGGATCATATGGTAGCTCTATTTTCAACTTTTTGAGGAACCTCCATACTGTTTTCCAGAGTGGCTGCACCAGCTTGCATTCCCACCAACAGTGTAGGAGGGTTCCCCTTTCTCCGCATCCCCGCCAACATCTGTCGTTTCCTGACTTGTTAATTTTAGCCATTCTGACTGGTGTGAGGTGGTATCTCATTGAGGTTTTGATTTGGATTTCCCTGATGCTGAGCGATATGGAGCACTTTTTCATGTGTCTGTTGGCCATTTGGATGTCTTCTTTGGAAAAATGTCTGTTCATGT
>NC_058413.1:78250484-78286836 GCF_002201575.2 Neomonachus schauinslandi | reverse complement strand
GAGCTGCTTTCAGGATTTTCTCTTTGTCTATGAGACTCGTAAGTTTTACTATTAGATGTCGGGGTGTTGACCTATTTTTATTGATTTTGAGAGGGGTTCTCTGTGCTTCCTGGATTTTGATGCCTGTTTCCTTCCCCAAATTAGGGAAGTTCTCTGCTATAATTTGCTCCATTATACCTTCTGCCCCTCTCTCTCTTTCTTCTTCTTCTGGGATCCCAATTATTCTAATGTTGTTTCGTCTTATGGTATCGCTTATCTTTCGAATTCTGCCCTCATGATCCAGTAGTTGTTTATCTCTCTTTTTCTCAGCTTCTTTATTTTCCATCATTTCATCTTCTATATTACTGATTCTCTCTTCTGCCTCATTTATTCTAGCAGTTAGCGCCCCCATTTTTGATTGCACCTCATTAATAGCCTTTTTGATTTCTACTTGGTTGGATTTAGTTCTTTTACTTCTCCAGAAAGGGTTTCTCTAATAACTTCCATATTTTTTTCAAGCCCAGCTAGTATCTTTAAAGTGATGATTCTGAACTCTAGATCTGACATTGTACTAATGTCCGTATTAAGTAGGTCCCTGGCAGTCGGTACTACCTCTTGTTCTTTTTGTTGAGGTGATTTTTTCCGTCTTGTCATTTTGTGCAGAGGAGAATAGATTAATGAGAGAACAAAATGCTAGCAGGGTAACAACGTCCCCAGAAAATATACTCTAAACAAATCAGAAAAGACTTGAAGCAGTGGGAAAAGAAAGGGAAAGAGAGAAAAAAGAAAAAGAAAAAGAAAAAAAAGAAAAAGATAAAGATAAAAACCAAAATAAACAAAACAAAACAACATCAACAACAACAAAAAAACCAGAATGTGATCAAATATGATCAGGCTGGTATATAGATCAGTGCCACACACTAGATTTGGGGTGTATTTTGGTCTTTTAGAAGAAAGTGCCTCCCAAAATTTTAAAGAAAGAAAAACTTATATATGTACAAAAATAAGGGTTGATATGATGAAGGGATGGAATATGACTGTAAAGATGGAAATTATAAAAAATTTTAGAAAAGGAATTGATAAGAAGTTGTTTGAAAAAAAGAAAGAAGAGGATTTAAAAAAAGAAAAAAAAAGGGAGAGGATGTGATCAGGCAGGGGAATAGGAAACACCATATACTAGAGATTTAGGGTATATTTTAATCTGTTAGAAGAAACTATCTCAAAATTTTAAAGAGAGAACAACTTATATATATAAGCCAAAAATACGGGTAACTACTATGAAGGGATAGAATATGACTCTAAAAATTAAAAATAAAAATGTTTTTTTTAAAAAAAGGGATTGATAAGATGTTGGTTGAGAAAGGGAAAAAGAAAAATTCAAAAAGAAAAGAAAAAAAGACAGTTAAAAAAAATTAACTTTGAAAGACTAAAGAATCATGGTAAAAAAGCCGTGAATTCTATGTGCAGTAGTCCCCTAGCGCTGGAGTTCTGCTGTTCTCATTGATCAGTATACTTGGCCTTGGCTGGCTGTTCTTGCTGATCTTTTGGGGAGGGGCCTGTTGCCGTGGTTTCCAAATGTGTCTGCCGGAGGCGGAATTGCCCCGCCCTTGCCCCCTCCCGGCTAAGTAATCTGCTCAGGTTTGCTCTCCGGGGCTTTTGTTCCCTGAGAGCTTTCCGTACAGCTTTGGAGGCGGAGAGTGAAAATGGCGGCTTCCCAATCTGTGTCCCGGAGGAGCCGAGAACTCGGGGCCCCGCTTCTCAGTGAGCCCCCAGAGAAAAGCCGTCAGTCACTCCCGTCTCCCCGGTCTCCAGCCGCACTCCGTGCTCACCCAGCCTGTGACCACGCGTTTCTATCTCTGGCACCCGACCGTGGGTGGAGTCTCCAAACCCAGCAGATCCCTGCGGTGCACTCCCGCGTGGCTCCTCCTGGGGGAGGAAGGTGAGTCTCCCCGGATCTGCCGCTTGTTGGTCCCTCCTGGAGGAGCAGTGGCCCGACTGTGCCGCGGATCACGGTTTATGGCAACCCCGAGCTGAGAGCCCGTGCCTGGGCTCCGCCTCTGCAGCCGGCTTCCCTGCTCCGTTACCTGGGAGCTCTGCCGCACTCAGGCACCCCCGGACTTTCTGTGACCCCGAGGGTCCTGAGATCACACTGTCCCGGAGGGTTCCACCCCCCACTTAGCCACCAGAGTGACGTCCCTCAGCGGAGCAGACTTTTAAAAGTTCCGATTTTGTGCTCCGTGGTTCTATCACTTGCCAGAAGCGGCCGACAGAGGCCCCTCCCCCGCCGTCTATCCTCCCGAATATCGCCTTGGATTCATTTCTCCGCACGTCCTACCTTCCAGAAAGTGGTCGCTTTTCTGATGAGAGCGTTGTTGCTCTTCTTTTCTTCGATCTCCTGTTGAGTTTGTAGGTGTTCAGAATGGTTTGATCCCTATCCAGCTGAATTCCTGAGAGGAGACGAAATCCAGGTCTCCTACTCCTCCGCCATCTTGCTCCGCCCCTGGTATATTTATATTTTACCATATTGGCTGGATTTTGAGATAATGGTAAGGTAATAGGAATATTTGGGCCACTTTATAATAGGTGCTAGGGAAATGCCTTCCCCAACAAGTGAAGTCCTTTAAAAAAATGGATGTGCGGGCACCTGGGTGGGTCAGATGGTTAAGCGTCTGCCTTCGGCTCAGGTCATGATCCCAGGGTCCTAGGATTGAGCCCCACATCGGGCTCCCTGCTGGGCGGGGAGCCTGCTTCTCCCTCTGACCCTCTCCCCGCTCATGCTGTTTCTCTCTCGCTCGCTCTCTAAAAAATAAATAAAATCTTAAAAAAAAAAATGGATGTGCTTTTTTAGAATTTAGAGGAACATTGTTATTAAATTTTTGGCTTTTGGACTCTAGCCCAAATTGAGACAATAGTAAAAGTGTTATTCCACATGCTAATAAGATGTCATTGCTTTAAATTTTGTATGTCTTAAGTTCCCCAAGCAAAGCAACAATCCAGATACCTTCATGAATTCAATCTCTTGTGTTATGCAGTTTAACTACTACTTCCTATGATTCTACGGTCAAAAAAAAAAAAAAAAAATCAAAGGAGATTACTATGTGAGGCATTTACTCTCCTAACAATAATAGACTGTATTTCTTTCATTAGTAGGTCTGTACTTTTCTGGCATTGTCCTAACACATTTATTATTCAATTTGTGAGTATTTGGCAAGCCAAATTTCAGGAGCAGTGAATAGTTTAAAGAAGTTGACTTTTTGTTTGTTTTAGTATTCAATTTGTACTTGTGAATATGTGCTGAGTGCACTGGAATTTTTCCAATAATGCTGTCACAAGCAAATGCCACTATCTCAATTATCTAATGTAAATTGTCTACAAATTAACTGGTCCAGCTTTTACTTGTTTGAGCTTTTGTAAACAGCTCTGATTTAAAAGTACAAGGGTAGGCCATTATTCAGATGCAATTCCATTTCATTGACAAAGCAGAAAAAAAATGAAACAAAAGTAATTGATTTCAATGTATTTTAACCTTTCTCTATGTCTTTTGTTAGCCAAGTATTTTCTTACCTATAGGAATTATTTCTGAAAATTATATATAATTGTTGTAAATGTGCTTGCATGCTCTCTCCATATATATGTGTGCATGTATATAAAGTATTTAGTTCTCCTGTTTCTGGGCCCATGGAAATGTGTGTAGATAAAAATGCAAATTTTTATGCAGATCTCCTATTTCCATTGTGGTTAAATTAGTAACATTTATATTTGGTATGTAGTGAATTGTCACCAACCTGAAGACCACTTGAATATTATTACAAACTCTTGGTGCCATTTAAATCATGCATACATATCTTATGAATACTTTAAAATAGCTGCTTTACTTTAAAATAGTGGCATCATTTTCCAGGTACCAGAAATACGACTTTGTTTTCATTAAAGGTGTGGTGTTCAATCTAGAGTTGCTTTTCATTCCAAACAATGTTGTCTTTTAAAAATAGTTAAAGAAGTAATATATAATGCAGAGGTAATGAGAGTTCTAGACAGTTGAATGTTTACCCTATAATATTAATACTAAGTTTTCTTAGAATAATTTGTCTTAATTTGCCTGCAATTTGAATCAATACTGAAAGGAATACCCTGATTGCTACTTCTAAGGCTGCAACAGTGTAAGTAATGAAAGGATTCTGACTTTTGCCTGATCAAATCCAGAGTTCATTCTACCAAATGTGTTCCTTTAACTCAATCTAATACGAATAAGATTGAAATGCCTACAACTTGCAGCTGGATGTGCTTCTCTAATCTAGAAGCCACGGTGACTCATTTGACATAGAACTTTATTTCACTGAATGGTCAGCAAACCAGAAAGCAGGGAAATAGTGTGGGTGATGTAGGGAATCCTGAGTAAATACAACCTTCAACCTGGCTCTACCAGATTTGTCAGTGTCCCGTTTATATCCTCAGTCCTTATTGTTACAGGGCTTGGTTGGCTGAGATGCCAAAGACCAAGTGCATGAGGATTTTTGCTGGCCTCCAAATGTGTCCTAGGGAAATGCACTGTAAAAAACATCACCTTAGCTAAGGTTAGTAACTGACAGGCGTTAGTGAGTAACCACCTCATTCTTCATTATTTTATTTTTATTTTTTTAGAGAGAGAGAGAGCATGAGTGGGCGTAGGGAGGGAGTTGTATGGGGGAGGGGCAGAGGGAGAGAGAATCTTAAAACAGGCTCCATGTCCATTGCAGAGCCTGATGTGGGGCCCAGTCTTACGACCCTGAGATCATTAACTGAACTGAAATCAAGAATTGGACACTTAACCAACTGAGCCACCCAGGCACCTCTCATTCTTGCCCTTCCAAAAAACTATAGAAATCATTCAAACTAATTTTTTTTTTCAGAATCTTCCTTTGGAAAAACCCAAACTAAGATAATTGCTCCTAAAGACCTAATTTATAAGAGCAGGGATATAAGCCTTAAAATTTAAAAAAAAAAATCAGGAAAACTGATCATTTAATATATTTAAAGTATAAGAATATATAAATGCATTATAAAAATAAAGGAAAATATACATTTATGAAAACATAAATGTTAAACATATTTTATCATCCCAATGTTAGTGAAAATTAATAAAAATTGTTAAAATAAAATAAATTTTAATCATTAGATTTAAAAATCAATTAAAAATAATAAAAATGCACTCTCAAAAATCTGTCAATATTGTCATTTTTCCATTTCTGAGTGTAGTTTTATAAAAAAATCACCCCTATTCTAAGCCCTCTTTTTTTTCTAACTGTATTTTTCTGACTCTATTTTCAATTAATCCTACCTCTTGGTTGGTAATTTTGAGGTGCTCTTTAAAGATGCTTTTCATTTTTAGCAGAAACTGCAATTTATTTTTTAAATGCAGTGTTTTGGACTTTATCCCCCTCACGTTACAAAACATATTTTTTTCTATTTTGTAACCTTTTTCAAATTTGTTACTACCATAATTGTATTCTACTTGTTAGGTAAACCTTTTTTTTTTTTAAGTTCTCTCTCATTTTTTTGGTGAGTCTGGCTAAAGATTTATCATTTTGTTGATCTTTTCAGGGAACCAGCTCCTGGTTTCATTGATCTATTCTATTGTTTTTTAGTCTTTATTTCATTTATTTTCTGCTCTAATCTTTATTATTTCCTTCCTTTTTCTGGCTTTGGGCTTTGTTTTTCTTTTTCTAGGTCCTTTAGGTGTAAGGTTAGGTTGTTTATTTGATCTATAAAGTAGTGCTATAAAATTCTCATTTAGAACAGCTTTTGCTGCATCCCAAAGATTTAGGACTATTGTGTTTCATTTTCATCTGTCTCCATTTTGTTTTATTTCCTTTGATTTCTTGTTGACCCATTTATTGCTTAGTATCATGTTATTTAACCTCCATATATTCCTTTTCTTTTCAGATTTTTTCTTGTGGTTGATTTCTAGTTTCATAATACTGTGGTTGGAAAAAATGCATGATATTATTTCAATCTTTTTTAGTTTCTTGAGGTTTATTTCATGGCCTAACATATGACCCATTCTGGAGAACATTCTATGTGCTCTTGAAAACAATGTGTACTCTGCTGCTTTAGGGTGGAATGTTCTGAATATATCTTAAATATATCTGGTCCAATTTGTCATTCAAAGCCTCTATTTCCTTGTGGAGTTTCTGTCTGAATGACCTATCCATTGATGTAAGGGGGTGTTAAAGTTCCCTACTCTTATTTTATAATTGTCAGTTTCTTCCTTTATGTCTGTTAATAATTGCTTTATGTAATTAGGTGCTCCCATGTTAGGTGCATAAATATTTACAATTGTTGTATCCTCTTGTTTAATTGTTCCCATTATCCTTATATAGTGTCCTTCTTTGTCTCTTGTTAAAGTGTTTAAAGTTTATTTTGTCAATTGTTAAGTGTTGCTACCCCAACATTTTTTTTTACTTCCATTTGCATGGTAAATGTTTTTCCACCCTTTCACTTTCAATCTGCAGGTGTTTTTAGGTCTAAGTGAATCTCTTATAGTCAACATACAGATGGGTCTTGCTTTTTTATTGTCAGTCACACTTTGTGTTTTGATTGGATCATTTAATCCATTTACATTTAAAGTAATTATTGAAAGGCATATACTTATTGCCATTTTGTTACTTGTCTCATTATTGATTTTATAGATCTCTGTTCCATCTCTTGCTCTCTTCTCTTGTGGTTTGATGGCATTCTTATATATATATATATATATATATATATATATATATATATATATATATAAAACTATATGCTTGAATTCCTTTCTCTTTATGTTTTGCATATCTATTACAGGTTTTTGATTGTGGTTACCATTAGGCTTATATATAATATATTATGCATATAACAATCTATATTAATTTGATGGTTAAGTTTGAACCCACTCTAAATTTTTACTCTTCCTACCCATGTTTTATGTATATGATGTCATGCTTTATGTCCTTTTGTTTTGTGAATCCCTTGACTGATTTTTATAGATATAATTGATTTTACTACTTTTGTTCTTTAATTTCCATACTGGTTTTATAAGCAATTAATCTACTACTTTTATTATGTTTGTGTTTAACTGAAATGTTTTCCTTTCATAATTTCCTTACTACTGAGTATGATCTTTTTTTTTTTTTTCTCAATTCCCTTTAATGTCTCTTTTAAGCTTGATTTAGTGGTGATAAACTTCTTTCACTTTTGTTTGTCTGGTAAACTTTTCATCTTGCCTTCTATTCTGAATTATTTCTTCAAATGTATTTTCTACTGTCTTTCTTCTGTTTTTTTCCTTCTGGGATCCCTATATCATAAATGTTACTACACTTGGTGATGTTGCTTAGTTCTTTAACCTATTCTCATTTTTATTATTCTTTTGTTGTTTCTGTTATTCAGTGTGGTTGCTTTCCATTACTGGGGCTTCCAACTCACTGATCTATTCTTTTGTCTCCTATTATCTACTATTAATTCCCTCTAGTGTATTTTAAATTTTTGTTATCGAGGTCTTCATCTCCAATTGTTTTTTTTTTTTTTTTTTTTGTATTTTCTATCTCTTTTTTGAAGGTCTCACTGAGATCCTCCACTCTTTTCTTAAGTCCACTAAGTATCTTTATGGCCATTACTTTGAATTCTTTATCAGTCATATCACTTATCTCCATTTCATTTAGCTTTTTTTGCTGTGGTTTTGTCCTGTTCTTTAATTTGAGACATGCTCCTCTGTCTTCTCATTTTGTCTAACTCTTGATGTTTATTTCTATATGTTAGGAAAATCAGTTACATCCCTTGTTCATGAAAGTAATGGCCTTGTGAAGAAGAGGTCCTGTGGTGCCTTATAGCACAATGTCCCCTGTTAACCAGAACCAGGTACTTCAGGGGTGTCTCTACTGTGTGTGCTCTACTGTTATGGCTAAGCCTTGTTTACCTTCAGTCCAGTCAGCTGCAATGGCCCACCTTTGCCTGTTGTGAGCAGGGTTTGGCCCCTGTGCTGTTAAAAGGCCAGTCTGGGGACACTGTGAACTTGTAGTTGGGTGGTGTCTGCAGTCATATCAAATGCCTGCCCCCAGTCCATCTGCTGGGGTTGTAGTAGCACTGATCTGCAGGGTGCTCTCACTGCCTTGTCCCTGAGAGGCTTTTGTTGGTGGGCAGAGCCAGCAGTAAGTGCTGATGTTTGCTGCTGGGACTGTGAGTGTACTGATCCATTTAGTTATCATCCTCTCTCCCCATGACAGGAGTCACTTTTGAGTATTGCTGGTCCCTGCAGGAGCTGCTTGCAGGATGAGCTGTGTCAGGAGCCTCTTTGGAGGGACTCCTGCTTGAATGGGGACGGATGGTGTGGATCCACAGGAGAATGTGGGGGCTAGGCATGCAGTGTTAGCAAGGTTGGTAGAGAATGTTTGTGCTGGTGGGAAGAGGGGAATAGTGCCTGCCAACTCTTGTTCTTGGGGAAGTCTCCTTAAGACCCCTGCCCTTCCACCACATGTTCTGGGATTAGTAAATCAATCTCCTTCAGATATACCCCCGGTGATTTCACTGGTGCTTCTATCCTGTATCTTGGCAGGGTTGTTTGTTATGCTGTGACTTTAAGGGCAGGGGCTCAGTTTCCTATTGCCTCCAGTCTTCCCAGAGCCAAGCCTGCTAAGCTTGCTGATTTTTAAAATACCCACAGTTAAGCCTCACTGGTCATAAAAATCATGACGCTAAGCACCACTGGTCTCCAAATCCAAATATTATGGGGACTTGTCTTCCAAATACAGGTCCCCCATGTCTAGGGTGCCTGGTGTGAGGTCTGCTTCTGTCGTTTCTCCATGCTTGTAGTGTCCCTTCCATTTGTGGTGAGTCTCCCTGGAAGTTTGGTTCCTGAAAGCATCTCTGCTCCTCCTGGGGTCATGTTTACCAATTTATTATAAAAGGATACAGATAAATATCCAGATGGAGGAGATGTGTAGGGTAAGGTATGTGGGAAGGAACACAGAGTTTCCATGCCCTCTCCAGGAGTGTCACTGTCACTCTCTCTGCACCTCCCACTGTTCAACCCAAAAAGCTGAATCTTTAATGAGGATAGGAATTATTCTTGCAACAGAAGCTGTATCAATCAAGTTTTCATCAAGAAAACAAAAGCTAGATAGCCCAAATTAGAAATGTTCAAAATAGGGAAATGCATTTTTAAATGTTGAAATGGCTAGGGAAATAAGGCTAGCGACAAAGCTGCCAGATTGGGGTGATTCTTGGGCTCTGTGCAAAATCTCAACAATCTCAAAGATAGTGAGTGACATTTTTGCTGTCTGCAATACAGAAGTAAGAGGCTCTGAGGAGATGGTTTTCTACCAATAAATCTGCCTATAACTGCCAACCCCTCCTCTTTTGCCTTCCAATCTTGCACAAGTGTTCTTGCCTTACAGATTCTGCCCAGGAACTACATGAGGAAGATGAATTCTAGTAAATGTCTTTACAGTATTATTCCTGGCAATGCTAAGGAGATTGTGAAACACTCTATGATGATGCTGAGTTGACCATATATAATGTAGGACAGAAATGACGCTTTATTGATCATCATTTTCTTCATTTCTCTTGAACACTGGGATTTTTGAAGCTTTCTAAATAAGTGCACATTTTCTTAATTTAAAATTTTAATATAGCATAGTATTTTCTAGGTGTCTATTAAGATGTATCTGTTTGAGATTTTAGATTATATGTATGTTTTACCCTATCACAAATATGTTATTTTTGTACTAAAAATAACATAGCATACTAAAATAATAAAATTTAAATGGAGAATGCCAGCATTGTAATTGCTAGGAGTGATTACTTTAGTCCAGAAGAGTGAAGGAAGGCTTCTTGAAGGAGGTGGCATTTGTGCTGGACTTGAAAGATAAGATTTGAAGACACAAAGATGGAAAGAAGAGGCATTTCAACTGCATCATACTTAATGAACAAGGCAATCCTATAAATATTCTTAACACTGCTGCTAAAATAGTCTTCCTAGAGTGTGATTCTAATCATGTGATTCTCTGCTGTTAAAAATATTCAATAGTTGCTCAAATCCCTATAAATTCCTTATAAACCAGGTCTGAGACATTGCACAATGTAGAATCAACCAACTTTTACATTGTCGGGTCTCATTAACCTACAGAAAAATTATGTTTCTTGCAGGCCAAATTTATTAATCCCTATACATAAAGCCAACCTCAGTCTTGCTCTGTACCTGTGTCTTTGCTTACAGGGCTCTCTCTGCTTGCAATTTCTACATCATTTTCCCTAATTCTGCATTCCACATAACAAATTCCCATGCTTCCTTCTCAGCCTCCCTCAAAATTCTTTGAAGTCTGCCTTTTCCTTTCCCCTCTCTCTTATTATTCCCTTTCATGAACTCCCCTTTTGTGTTTTGAGTATGCTTATTCATTCTGAATTTGATTAGATTTATTTGTATCTATAGCTTACCCCACCATGAGTTCATATGATACTTGATGGACATATCATGTATTATCCATTTTTGCACTCCCTACTTCACCATGCAACCCCTAAGAAAGTGCTTTGTATGGAACATCTTCTCAGTAAATATGTTTTGAACTGAATATATGTTATCATGAAGGGAGTCAATAGTTTTATTACCTTTCCTGAAAGAAAGCAATGGGATGCATGTAGAGTGGGAAGTTATAAGATTTAATGATTTAACTCTACAGTAATTTGTTATCAATAGCTGTTAAGTCTAGGGGATATGAAAATGATTCCCAGTGAATAGATGAAATATGTACATACTCTTAATTAGTTTTGGCAATGGATTAAGAAATAATTTAGTGCAATCTTTACACTAGTGCCAATTGACATTTTCTTTATATTGAATCTCACAGAAGAAGTATAAATTAAAGAATAATCCAAATATGGTAGGAAAGAAATAGTATTGATAGAGCCTCTACTGGGGAAGAAAGTATCATGCTACTGGTGAAGTTTCTGTCCAAGTTAGTCTCATGACTCTCCCAAATAATGTTATATCCCTGAAACACACTTGCTTTGAGCCTTACTTACTATAAGAGGAATAAAAGTACTGTTTCACTTACTTCAATTGTGGCATCTACCTGCTCTCTTCCATTAAGTGAACCCCAATCATATGGTAAAGAAGTCAAATATGAAATGGATTTTGAATGAGCATCAGATCACTGAGAAACTCAATGACAGATGAGTATAAAGGAAAAAGGTACTTAGGAGTCCATTTCCTTTCCCTCATGATGGTTTTAATAAATTTGTATCCATTCATTAATTTTGGACAATTACTTAATTCTCCTACCATGTATAGGACACTGGATAGATGGTAGGGGAAAATAAAATGGCAAATTTTAGATGATAGACAAAACAGCATTCTCAGATAATTAAATTAGCACAGTGATCTTGTCAAAAGAAAATAAATAACACTTTAGTCTCAACACCAGCAGGCATGGTTTGAACTGTTTTCAACATTTCTCCTGTAGTGGTGATTGGTTTCTAAACTATCTCCATGTTCTCTCCCTGAAACTGATGAACTGTATTTGCAGAAATAATGGGCTATTTTGCATAAGGATGAAGTTTGTGTGCATGGAACAAAGTATCGCTATCAGGATTACATTAGTCCAATTGCTTTATAAGTCTGCTGCCTATAGGAGGTTCTTCTCAGAAATGGATTTCATCATCTTATGCTTTTTCACATATAAAGAGTGTTAAAGTTTTTTATTGAAAATAAGTAAATATAATTATTATCAATTTATGTCTTTTAGGCTGCACTAAATAAAAACCTGTTCTAGCAATGTATAATCAAAGACTTATTTGTTTTGTTTTGTTTTTCCCCCACAAATCCCTATGTTCTCACCTTCACAACTCACTGTCTCATTTATGAACTTTACTTGAGGGAATTTTGTAAATGACAGTTCAGGATATTTTTAAAAATCATTTTGCAGAAAGTGTACATGAAGGTCAAAACATGTAATATGAAATATCAAGCAATTCTTACTGAATACTATCAGGTGAAAACAATATAGGTTTATAACCTGATAAGGAGATTAATATTCACCTAAAAACTCATATAGATTATCTAAAGTGAGCTCAAAAAGCAAATGCAACTTACAAATTATAAGTAGACATGAAGGGACAGTTTAGTAAATCAAGGAAAAACTTGAAAAGAAAGTACTGCTCAAATTTTAGCAGACAAACTTTAAGGTCAAAGTAAATAGAATAATCTTTTAAAAGGGACAATACTTTCATTTTAAAAAGTTTTGCCTTTGTAAGGATTAAAACAATTATACTAAAGTAAATGCTATATGTAAGATACTGAGCTAGACAATACACAGAGGAGCACAAGAAAACAGATTCTGTCATCAAGAAGTCCCCTGCCTTTTCAAGTATACAGGACATATGTTCATTACACTATTGTAAAGAAAACACACCACCTGAAAGACATTGTTAATAAACCTTTCATTTATTATGAAATGAGAGATCAGAAGGTTACCATAAAATTTCCCCTTTGACTTTTCTTTAGTTCTTAATTTAATTTATTGAGATACATGTTTATCTTTTGATTACTAGGTTGAAAAATTGAAGACACAATATCAACCTCTCACTCTTAATTTGTAAGTTTCAGTTAATACTGTGTTTTTAAGTTTTTATCTTTTTTCTTAGATAAACATCTCTCCATCACACCGTTTGGTAAAAGTAGTCAAGATTTCTATTATGTAACTAAACCTCCCCTTTCTCAATACATATGATGTTTGTGGGTCAGTGGGTAAGGACAGGGTCCTCCATTGTCTTATTCACCATGATTCATCTGGTGAAAGAGATAGATAACTCAAAATAGGCAAATGTGATCATGAATTTTATTGGAAGCACTGTTGAAATGATTATTTTTTTTTAAAGAATGATACCTTCTACAAAAAGAAGGACAAAGCTGGAGATATCACACACCCTGATCGCAAACTATATTAGAAAGCTATAGTAATCAAAACAGACACATAAATCAGTGGAACAGAATAGAGAGCCCAGAAATAAACTGATGTATATATAGTCAATTAATTTATAACAAAAGAGCCAAGAATGGGAAAAGGGTAGTCTCTTCAATAAATGGGAAAACTGGACAGTCACATGTAAAAGAATGAAATTGGACTATCTTACACCATATACAAAAATAAACTCAGAATGGATTAAAGACCTGAATGCAACACCTGAAGCCACAAACTCCTAGAAGAAAACAAAGAAAACATCAGCATTGGTGATGACTTTTTGGATTTGATTCCAAAAAACAAAGGCAATAAAAGCAAAAATAAACATTCCACTTTACATCAAACTAAAAAGTTTCTTCACAGCAAAGGAAATATCAATAAAATGAACAGGCAACCTACCAAATGGAAGAAAATATTTGCAAATCATATATCCAATAAGGGCCCAATATCCAAAACACATAAAGGGAGAATAGTATATAGGATTTCTTTTAGGACAATGGAACTATTCTAAAATTAGAGAGTTGTTCCAAGATATATATAGAACTCACATAACTTAATAGAAAACAACCTGATTAAAAAAATGAGCAGAGGATCTGAATAGACATTTTTTCAAAGAAGACATACAGATGACCAACAGGTTCATGAAAGGGTACTCCACATCACTAATTATCAGGATAGTGCAAATCCAAACCACAATGTGATATAACCTCATGTTTGTTAGAGTGGCTATTATTTAAAAAGAGTACTGCATGGAGCACTGAGTGTTATACACAAACAATGAATCATGGAACACTACATCAAAAACTAATGATGTAATGTATGGTGATTAACATAACATAATAAAAAAATAAGATAAAAAAATAAAATTAATTTAAAAAAAAGATAAGAAATAACAAGTGTTGGTGAGAATGTGGAGACAGAGTAAACCTTTTGCACCGGTGGTTAGGAATGTAAATTGGTGCCACCACTATGGAAAGCAGTATGGAGGTTCCTCAAAAACCTAAAAATACAACTCCCATATTATCTAGCAATTACACTTACAGCTATTTATCTGAAGAAAGCAAAAACAATAATCTGAAAGATATATTCACCCTCATGTTCATTGCAGCACTATTTATAATAGCCAGGATATGGAAACAACCTAATTGTCCATCAATAAATAAATGGGTAAAAAAAAGTCACACACACACACACGCACGCACACACACACAAATACTAGTTAGCCATGAAAAATAATCTTGCAATTTGTGACAACATGAATGGCCCTTAAGGACATTATGCTAAGTGAAATAAGTTAGAGAAAAACAAATACTGTATTATCTCACTTAAATGTATCTAAGAAAAACAAAAAACAAACAGAAAGACAAAAAAACAAGCTCTTACATATAGAGACTAGATTGACAATTGCCAGAGCTGCAGAGTTGGGGGATGGGTAAAATGGGTTAAGAGGTCAAAATGTCCAAATTCTAGTTGTAAAATAAATTGATAAGTATGTAATATACAGCATGGTGATCGTAGTTAATAATACTATATTGCATATTTGAAACTTACTAAGATAGTAGATCTTGAAGTCCTCATCACAAGAAAAAATAAAACGATGTGAGTTGACTATACTTACTGTGGTGATCATGTCAAAATATGCACAATTATCAAATCATTATGTTGCACACCTGAAACTAATATAATGTTATAAGCAGTTATATGATAATAATAATAATATGCTGCTATTGATGCATTAAAGAATTTAAGCTTGGAGAGACTGCTGGGTATCAATACCATCTCATTGGCAATAAAGTGAATCAAGCCCATTCAAATAAAACAAAACTAAGTCAAGTATAAAGAAAGGGACTTTGCATATTTGAGGGCTTGCATTCAGTCAAGCCCAGAATTATCATCACTTCTTGAACTCCCCACTTACTAGGACCAATAATCCTCCTATTCTTTGTTGTTTGGACTCTTCTGAGTGGGATATTTGTCATTTACAGCTGAAAAAACTTTGACTAATATAGTTCCAACTGGCAAATAGATACCAAAAACACTTGTAACTCAGAGGAAGGGTGATTACTCCATGAGAGGGAGATTACCAGGCAAGGCTTGATCAAATGGATCTTGATGAATGCACAGGTTTTACTGTTTTATATAGCAAAAGAAGCAATTCTAACCTGAAGGAAGGCATCAGGGAAGCATGGGGAGTATTTAACAGAAACGTATGTATTTCTGATTAAGTAAGGCAGAGATAATTTAGAGAATAATGGGAATTAAAGTTAGAGGACTAGGTTGGACTTCAATCATGGTGGAGGTTTATATTTGGACAGTATTTAAAAATTTTGAAAAATAACATTAGATTGTATACATTTGAGTTCATTTGACATTTTTCTTAATCATTTGATAGAAAGGTAAAAAAGAACACATGTGGGGAAAATCAATTAACAAGCTAGCAAAAGTCATGTGTATAACCTTGCAAGGAAACTGGTCATTTCATTGAATAATCGATGCCATAGCACCTGTTCCCAAATCTAAGCATACAATGAAATTTAGATTATCATCTCTCTGTTAATTCAGTCTGCTCAAAAACAAAGCTTAGAGAGTTGGGTCAGCATCTATTCTTGAATCAACCTTTCACTGAAAGAGTGATTGATATTATTTCACAGCTCAATTAAATGTACAGGAAACATTTCAAAGTACCTTAAAAACACATCAGTTGAAAATGCAATCTCTAAATCTTCCCTAGATAAGATAATTAGAATTTTCTGCTCTGTTGATTAATAAGGAATAAATCCTTTTTTAGTGTTTTGGAAGAACCATGTTTCTCATGATCTGTTTAGACTGTAACAGTTGTTTCCATTATGAATTCAGCAGAGAACCAAAGGCCTTCTTCTCTCTAGTCATACTGTATGGCTTTAATTTCATTAAACCAAATTGACTGCAGGCTCGTTTACATTTAAGACAGCAGGGTGTAGTAAATTTTATTTTAACTGGTTGCAATATATGATCTAACAAAATTAGGAGGGAAAAGTCTCCTGCTGATGCAAGTACACAGTTATTAACTTGCCAAATACCACAGGACAATGAAAAGTTATGTTAATGAAGCAGGATTTCCATGTATCCAGGAACTAGGCAACAGAAATAAGATTCCTTCAATGAGTACCTTGGTAGGGGAGAAAAGTACAACAGAACAGTCTTAAAAAGATTCTGTACTGAATTAGGTATAAACCACCTAACTCTATGTATTTCTGAAGTGTTCCAGATAAAATGAGTCAGGTTTAATCCATCATGTTAGAGAAATCAGTCAGCTATTTAGGAAATAGCAGAAGATAATAATTTCCAAATGCTGAGTGGATAGCAGTGTCTAGAGAGAAAATGTCAATATTTCCACTTACTTAAAAAAAGTTGTGCTATAGAACCATACCATGTAATTCTATATTCACTGAAAAAATGTCCTGTAATATTTTCCACTAGACATATGTGGGCAATGATAAACATATTAGGCAGATGTTTTTCATATCTAATCAACTTTTCTAATTTTCATGATAACTTACCTATTGAAAGAAGGAAACTAATAAACAGTACATTTACAATCTTAAATATTATAATTTTGTCCTTTTGTCTAACCAATGCAATAAGAAAGGATTGTACTTACCTGCTTGAACCAAGCCCCCTAAATAATATATGGAGAACTATAAACAGCATTATTCCCAAAATAATAAGCAAATTTTAATCAGTAAAGATTTATTGACCACACAATAACCTCTTTCAGTATCATGAATGTATGATATTCATTGTTCTTAAGATTAAAAAAAAAATAAAAGGGGCGCCTGGGTGGCTCAGTTGGTTAAGCGACTGCCTTAGGCTCAGGTCATGATCCTGGAGTCCCGGGATCGAGTCCCACATCGGGCTCCCTGCTCGGCAGGGAGTCTGCTTCTCCCTCTGCCCCTTCCCCCCTCATGCTCTCTCTCTCATTCTCTCTCTCTCTCTCTCTCAAATAAATAAATAAAATCTTTAAAAAATAAATAAATAAATAAATAAAAAATAAAAGCCTCATTAGTTGAAGCCTTTTTGATAATTTTGGCATCTTTTTGTACACCTACTTATAGTCACCACTTTATAATGCCATATATATATATTTTTTGCAGTTAGCTTGAAATTTAAAATATAATTCTCTTAATTAGGGACACTGCTATGGCTAATTTGTTGATTTGACTATAACATTTAAGTGCTTTCTGATTCCAGGTATACTACATATCATGTTCCCTTTGACTGACCTTCACTTTTCTACTCTGTCTGATTAACTTGAACTTTAAGAACTCAACTTAGGGGCGCCTGGGTGGCTCAGTCGGTTAAGCGACTGCCTTCGGCTCAGGTCATGATCCTGGAGTCCCGGGATCGAGTCCCGCATTGGGCTCCCTGCTCGGCGGAGAACCTGCTTCTCCCTCTGACCCTCCCCCCTCTCATGAGCTCTCTCTCTCTCTCATTCTGTCTCAAATAAATGGATAAAATCTTTAAAAAAAAATATTTTTAAAAAGAACTCAACTTAAAGGTAATTCTTTTGGATAACCTTTCAATACTGATTGAACAATGAGTCCAGTCCTATGTATACTCCATAGAACCCTGTTACCACTCTTATAGCCCTCGCAGCAATGTTATAAGCATGTTTTTTTACATTGAGATATAATTGAAATTTAATATTTTGTAAGTTTAATGTGTACAATGTGTTGCTTTGACACGTTTACATATATTGTAATAAACTTCTTTTTAATTATCTGACCTCTACTGCCAGACTCTTGTTCTTGAAAGTACAGATCATACCTCCTCTGACATTTGTATCTCTTTTGCTTAGCACAGTGCCTTCCACAAATTAGGCATTCAAATATTTATTGAATGAATTTTCTGTAAGAAAATTTAGAGGAAGAATTTAGAGAAAAATAATTCTAAGTATAGTTAGACCTTTAAATATTTCTAATATTAAGTTTCATTATTTTTCTGTCTATTGGTATACACTTAGTATTTTCTTTAATTAATTTACAATTTTTTAGCTTGATAATTCATAGGGCCAGAAATGTGCCTTCTGATTCTTGAGTACCCCCTATGTCTGCAGAATGAAGAGCACCGTAAGATTGTATGCTGCTGAGAGACTGGATTTTTGTTGCTTGGCTTTTCCATACCCACAGTTTGATATGCCATATAGAGCTTTCCTGAGATTTCTGCTGGTGCTAATTGCCAGGCCATCAGTCTTTAAAATGAGGCATGTAGTTAACTATTTTAAGCATAACCCCTTATTCACTTCAAGTTTTGTGTGTCTAAAGCTCAAAGAAAATAAAGGTGCTTTAAAATCCTACTAAATCATTAACTCTTCACTCAGAAGGCAAAATATTTCTGAAATTTCAAAAGAAGGGCATAAGATTTTTCCAGTGTTATAATAAAACATTACATCATGACAAAGAATGTATATGTGTTTACTATTCGTTTAATTTTAAAATACTAAAATATTTTTGGGGCGCCTGAGTGGCTCAGTCGGTTAAGCGGCTGCCTTCAGCTCGGGTCATGATCCCAGGGTCCTGGGATTGAGCCCTGCATCGGGCTCCCTGCTTGGCGGAGAGCCTGCTTCTCCTTCTCCCTCTGTCTGCCGCTCTGCCTACTTGTGCTCTCTCTCTATCTCTGTTAAATAAATAAATAAAAATCTTTAAAAAAAATAAAATAAAATAAAATATTTTTAAAATGCATATTTTGAGAAAAAGTTAAATACAAGAAGTGTTATAAAGAATTGCAGAGTCCATTATGGATAAAATAAACAAGTACAAGAAGTGAGAATGATTATATTTAGCCTTGAGGACAGACCTAATGCTTAAAACTCTAATATTGAAAATTCTTCTCAGCTGTTAATCAAAATGTATGTTGTACATTCACCCTAAGCATTTGCAAAATACTTATGAACACTTATGTGTAATGCAAAATCATTAAAGATTAAAATTTCTCAGGGCCCTGAACTAATCAAAACTTTATTTCTTAGTATTTTACCTATTATAGGCTTTCAAATCATGAAAGATTATTATTTTTTGAATCTATAAAACTCATGCTAATGAAAAACCAAAACATTTATCAGACATTTTAGGCCAACATCACAGAGTTTATAAATTAAAATATTTCATTTTTGGAGTACTTTATTTAAACTTCATTTTGATCTAAACAAAAGTATGATACTAAATAAAAAATATCCTCCTATTGTAAAAACTAAAGAACAGAGTGTCAGTTTGGGAAGATGAAGAAGTTGGAGATGGATAATGGTGATGGTTGCATGGCAATGTGAGTGCTCTTAACGAGACTGAATTTTATACTTAAAAATGGTAAAGTGGTGGGGTGCCTGGGTGACTCAGTTCATTAAGCATCCAACTCTTGATTTTGGCTCAGGTCATGATCTCAGAGTTGTGAGATCAAGCCCCGCTTTGGGCTCTGCCCTGGGCATGGAGCCTGCTTAAGATTCTCTCTATCCCTCTCTAAAAACAAACAAAAATGTTAAAGTGATAAACTGGTAAGTTTTATGTTATCTATGTTTAACCACAATTAAAAAAAAAAAACAACTAAGAGACTGTCAAAGAAAAATGTGCACTATCATGAAAGTTAATTTGTTGCTTATTCAGATATTAAAGTATTTTTCACAAAATTGAAATAAAATTTTTCTATTTTTGTGGCAAATTTAGAATTTAATATATGCTATATTGATCTTGCACTAAGAATATTTTAGAAGCCATATAAACATTATTAAAATCTAAAATAGTCTTGTAATTTTTTTTGCTTTAATCAAGAAAAAGACACTGCTTTTAAAAATTAATATAGAATCAGTTTTGATCATATTGAATGGGACAAATATGACAATATTATTACAAGCATTCTGTTATTCTGAGCTTTCTTGTTTGTCCATTTGATGGCATTATCATAGGCTATTAAATGATTTAATAAGTTTAAACTGAACTGTGTATAAATTTTTTCTAGGTGCTATGCATACCCATCTGGAATGCATTATAAGTCAGATTCATTGATTATTTCAGACTCTGACATCGTGTGCTATGGTAGGTTAACCAAATAATTTATAATCTAAACCCAGGTATTTTGAGAGTGAAAGGAGAAGCTATTATTAATTATGCTATAATAAAAATGAACAGGGGCAGTCTCAGGTAAACCAGAGTATATGGTCACCTTATTTATGGGCCATATTTTAAAAGTACTTATGACAAGCTTAGTAATTTTAGCTATCTTCAGTAAATCACTATGATTGAAAAATAATAATAACAACATGTATTGAGTGAAACCTTGTGTTGAAGATAGATATTTTAAAGATATTATCCATTTCCTCTTCTGCTAGGTGCCCAAGAACTGTTAAATATAACATCTGCCTTCATGGTGATTAAAGAGCAGATGAAGATTAGACACAGGAAAAAGTGAGTGCAGAATCAAAATGGCCAATATATTTGTGCAATGATTGGCACATGAGATCATTACTCATAATTTCAAAGAAATGAAACCACTTTGACCCATCATGTTCCTGCATTCAGTTAGTTTGCAATACAACAATTTCATGGAGGCTATTCAATTTGCAACACTTGTTCTTATTATCCTAAATTTACCTCTGCCAAGTTTAGATTGTTGTGTGAGACATTATATTAGCTACTATAATTACAGAAAAATATGACTTGGACTCTTGTTGAGTAAATCATTCTGTAGTACAGGATACAGAAAAGTGAGCTGTTGATGAACAAAGCAGGTGATAAATTTTGTAATAAAACTATGCATAGGGCATTATAAAAGAACTGCTAGATTTGACTTGTTTTTCCTTTCAATGTTCATTTCAACTGATTGACTAGTCCCAGTGGCTTTATTTTACAAATTTATTTATCCATGCTTCCTTTTGATTTGTCTTTATGTGTTAAGTCCCTTTCTTCCCAATAACTAATATACAAGGTTAGGGTGATAATATGTTGATCTCAATATTGCTCAGCACATCTATTTTATAGGTTCTCATTGATGAAAATAAGAGAGTTAGAATGTATTTTCACAGGATAATTTTATATTAGTCTTTACTGAAAATTATCTTTGAATTTTTTATCTATTCATATAGTTCATCTTTATAGAAACTTCTTAAAAGTCTTCAGAAAATAATGGATAAATTATGTATGTTTTGTAGGTAAAAAATCATATAAATAATATCTGTATCAAATATTCACTGAAAATGTACTATTATCCTCCTTAGAATTATACTCCATTTATAAATAAATATGCTCACCAACCTGCCTTTCCCCAAATAATAATTTGTGTTGTAATCAGGATAATGTTTCTGAAATACAAAACTGATCTAATCATGTTATTCTCCTTAATTCCTTCCATTTTTCTCAAGATGAAATTTAGCCTGCCTAGCATATGTTATAAGGTACTTCTCCCTCATACCTTGAGTTATTGCCATACCAAACTATGGTCTTCTCAAGGGCCAATTACCCTTCTAGCCTCTACCCTCCTTGAAAAGCACTTCACCTTCTTTATCTGTCTGCCCACTTCCTCATCCTGTAAGGCTCAGTTTTTTCTCACTCTGTCCAGTAATCTGTTTCTCAAATTCTCTCCCTAAACTCTAGATTAGAGTATTTCATAGGCTTTCCTGTAGCAATCTCCTACTATCTATTAAACTGCTTTATAATATCCTATTAGTTTGTAAAAAAAAAAACACATAAAGACAAACATAGCTAATAATAGTACTTTTTGCCATCACAGTGGATTACCAGACATGATCATCATAACATTGTGAAGTATATGCCATTATATACCCACATTATAAATGGGGAAACTGAGGTTTAAGGAGGTTAAATTCAAGTCATATAGATAGCGAGTGATAAAGCCAGAATGTAGAGCCAAATGGTCTGACTTCAGAGCCTAGACTAATTGCTATTCTTAATGATCTGTCTTCTTTGCCGTTTTATTTCTAATGTCTGGCACATTGGTCATTGGTAAGTGTTAGAGAAGACAGAGCTATGGAAGTGTATCAAGAGAGATCCTTGGGGTAATGGAATAATTTTGTATTTTGACTGTCATGGTAGTTACAGAAATCTGAACATATGATAAAATTGCATAGAGCTAAATACAACACACACACAAAGTGCACTTAAAAAAGATGAAATCTGAATAGGTTCTGTGGAATTTACCAGTGTCAGTTGCTTGGTTGTGCTATTATACTACAGTCAAGCAAGATGTTACCATTAGGGGGACTAGGTAAAATACATTCTCCACATTATTCTTTGCAACTTCTCGTGAATCTATTATTATTTCAAATTTAAAAAGTTCAAAAAATATTTAAAAAATGAATAAATGGAATCAGTCTCAATAGTTGGACTTTATTATTCAGAAGCAGAAATATTACTACACCTAAAAAATATGAGAAAATTGTGGATTAACTTCCATAAAATCATTAATAATAAATAAATCACCTTGGCTAAGCTTTATTTTTCTTAAAGAGGTGGGTTCTACTAATCGAACTTGAGGTTAAATTCTAATTTTGTGGGGCCCCTGGGTGGTTCAGTTAGTTAAGTGACCGACACTTGATTTCAGCTCAGGTCATGATCTCAGGGTCCTGGAATCGAGCCTCCATGTTGATCTCCATGCTCAGCAGGGAGCCTGCTTGTCCCTCTCCCTCTGCTCCTCCCCCTGTGCTTGCTCTCTCTCCCTTAAATAAATAAATAAATAAAATCTTTAAAAAAATCTGATTTTATGGTTTTGTAAGAAATCTATTCACAAGACTTAAAAATATTATTTCAATGGCAAAATAGTCAACTAATTTAAAGAGGTCCAAAAGTCAAAAGAACAGTGAGAGAAAAGTAACTTTTTTTTTTTTGCTAGGAATTTTGTATTAGATTAATGTTTACAACACCCAAGTACTGTTTCCATATCCTATATAAATTTTATTTCTTATAGCCAAGTGCTTTTGCATAGTTTTTTTTACTAACTTTTAAAAATTTTATTTTATTATGTTATGGGAGGGATGGGGTGGCTGGGTGATAGACACTGGGGAGGGTATGTGCTATGGTGAACACTGTGAATTGTGTAAGACTGATGAATCACAGACCTGTACCCCTGAAACAAATAATACACTATATGTTTTAAAAAAAAAAAAAAAGAAGATAGTAGGAAGGGAGAAATGAAGGGGGGGAAATTGGAGGGGGAGACCAAACATGAGAGACTATGGACTCTGAGAAAAATAACTTTTTAATGAGCCAGATTTTCATTTGCCTCATAAAAGAACACATACAAGTATAAATAAAATATAAATAATATAATTAATAGTTTCATTTAGTTATGTCATCTTGATTATCAAGTAATTAGTTTTGGTAAGTTCTCTTTCAATATATTGATTATTCTGGTGTTTTTCTTTATCATTTGATGTTAGGATAAAAGTATAATTTTCCATATTCTTTGCTCCCTTTCTTCAGCATTCTTTTTCTGTCTCTTCTGTTGCCAGTTATCCCTATTGCTTGGTTCTTGCTTCTCTGGCTTTATTCTTGCTTTTCTTTTGGTAATCACCTTCTTTGGCTTTCTATTGTTCTTATTGATTGCACCTGTGAGCAATATGGCTAAAGACTAATGACATTGAGCCAGAACTCTGGCTCTACTTTGCCATCCAGGTTTCAAACTTCCTGAAGTCTAGTAGGCTCTGATAATTGCCATTTTCTTGAACTCCAAACTTACACTGACTTTCCAGCTTCAGTCCTTGCCCTGCCTGTGTTTAGTGCTCCAAGTTCTTCATCTATTCCTCCTTGTAGCACTCATGTATCTACCTGCATGTCAACATCCTTACTTAAAATATTAACATCTCCAAGGCAATAATTTTGTTTTATGCATTTTGAATCTTCGTTGTCTGTCAGAATGCCTTTCAAATAACAGATACTTTCTAAATAGTTGGTAAATGATATGAAATAGGAAATGACTGGATGCATGGAATGCATGTTGACAAGGTTATGGTAAATATCTGGCAAAATTATAATGCCTATGTTTTTCAGAAAATAAAGAGTATCTTTCATTCTGTAAAGGCTGCATTTGAGAGCCAAGACTACTGTACTGTTGATTTATGAAAAATTCAGGATCCTCTAGATCAAATATATTCCTAAAAGCTAAAGAGGACAATATAATTTTAATGACTACATACTAAAAAAAATATTCAATGTACTGAGAAGGAAATTCAATAGAAAGTTTACATAGTACAGACAGTGCAATTTTTACAAGTTCATAAAATATCAGCTTTTTACCTAGTCCATGCAAAGCACCTAAATGTTGATGCTGTCTTGAGCATCTCCTATTTATTGCCTATAAACCTTGTAAAAACTCTGCCAGGGATGCAGTGGTACTTTCCCTCTTCAGATGAGAAGGAAGATGGGAGCAGAGGGATAAAGTTACTAGTCTTGAATCCACAACTGGTAAGTGTGAGAGTCTTTCCAACACAAGTTTTCCTGACCTGAAACTCCCAAAGCCCATGTTATTTCTACCACATCTTGCTTCAAGTAGAAAGAACACTAGTTTTGAGGTCAGGAAACTTGGATTTGCCTCTAAGTTGTGTAATTTAGTAGCTTTTTAGTTCAAACATTCTCTTTTACACTTATGAGCCTAGTTTCCTTATATGGGCAGTCTAAATAATATGATCTACCCCCCAGGGTTTCTATAAGGACTAAGAAAATATTGTTGCAAGTGCCTGCTACATAGTTGTCACTGAATAGTGTTATTGATCTTCTTTGAAGGTTGTGGCTCTTGTAAGTCCTTGAAAATGCAAATTACATTAGTGGGTATGCAAGACAAATATTTCTTCAGTCCTTTACTTTCCCATATGCATAAATTCCATGAAGCACGTTTTATATGGTAGGGTTACAGAAATCTGTTATTCGTAAAGAGTTTTAAAGTTTTTTTGTTTTTTTTTTTCTCGGTGTTTGCTAAAAGTCATAGCATCGAAAGGTGTAAAGGTGCTATCCTGGACCATTGGTTACAAACACAACTTTCTTGTCTATCATTTTGCTTCCTGGTCAAATGGAGCTATTGAATCATACAGATGGAGAAAGGAAGCAGGTTTCTTTTTGTAGTGAAGATCATGCATATCTCCTTCCACTTTTTAACTGCTTGGGTTGATTCTGTTACACATAAATCGTGAAAGAGTTGAAATTGTCAGATTCATAGATATTTAATAGGGCTACTGACTTCAATATAGTTTTGCTTGAAAAGAAATGGAACACTACTCCATTTTCAACTATATACCTACTCTCAACCACAGACTATTAATAGTATGCTTAGATAATCTGAACCAACTTTTATATTATATTTAACTTTTCTAAACTGTCAGATAAAAACAAGAAGCGCTATGATTAATTTTATGTCTTTAGTAAGATTTATCTTCCTTAAGTCGACCTGATAAATTACAGCTGTATATATATTTTACTCAGATGGATTATATCTGAATTTGGGATCTCTAAATAGTGGTAGGTTTAAATAGCTTTTGGAATGTATCTCTTACCAAACTGACTACATTATTAAAATGTAATATACTATAGCTCAGCATTCTTTTGATATAGTTGTTAAGGGTTAGAGAACTCCTGTGATAAGACATACCATGGATATGAAGAGGCAGATGTTTTATTTCATAATATTGATGAGAGGTAAATATTCAAATAGAATTTTTTTTTAAATATTTTATTTATTTATTTGACAGAGAGAGACACAGAGAGAGAGGGAACACAAGCAGGGGGAGTGGGAGAGGGAGAAGCAGGCTCCCAACAGAGCAGGGAGCCCGATGCGGGGCTCGATCCCAGGACCCTGAGATCATGACCTGAGCTGAAGGCAGTCGCTTAACCAACTAAGCCACCCAGGTGCCCCCCAGTTTAACTGCTAAATGAAAGCTCCCACCATGTTTAAATTTGTTTTCTAGTCTCTGAATCTGATTATAGATCTGTCTGGTAAAATAAAATGTGTTCTAGAACTCATTTCCACCTTCCTCCATAAATTCAGATTTTAGATCTCATTATTCTTTATCATCATATCTATGTCCAAGACTGGTCCTAAATTTTAGTGAGGGACTTAGAATCTGTACCTGGGTGAGAAATAATACCAGCTACAAAGAATATGATGTATTTATTAGGCCCAGAAATCACACCATTACATCAGTGAAATTTTCCTGTTAACAAGAGCCCACCATCTTAATATTTTAGAGTTAGTTGAAGAAATTTAATATTTATTTAATGCTTCAGTGTGTCAAATATCATGCTAAGTACACTGCACACCTTAGAGAGAAGAGCTAATATTTGGACCTTAGAAGAAGATTGCCTAAGCTTTTCCACTTACTATCTTGGTAGCCTTGAAAGAGTAACCAAATCTCAATTTACCTCATTTGTATAAAAAAAGGTAACAGCACAATTGGCCATATAAGTATGTGATGAGGATTAAATAAGATAATATATGTGAGTAAAATTAAGAACCTGAAGAAAGACAAGTAGTAAACAATGAAGCCAGAACACTAATATTGCTTTTTGTTTTTGGAGCCCATGTTCTTTCCATTATAATCTTCTATCTAATACAGACATCACCTCTACAATAGTTCTGAGAGATGGTGATACACACCATGTCCCAACCATGTAGAGTTCTTAAGTGAAAAGAAAAAATCTGTCCCTAAATTCTACTTGCTGCATCAGCTTAAAACAGAAGTATGAACCAATTCCCTTTCTTTGTACTTTTTTTCCAATAATCAATTCCTAATTTTCTACTTGGGCCTCCTGAACTTTTCCATATGTTCCACAGTCCCCTGAATATAATAGTTATACTAAGCGCCAGCTATAACCTAATGAAAAGAAAAAATAACTGGATGGGCAGGGTCTTTCTGATCTGTATAGATGTTATCTATAATCACTGGTATTATGAGAAGCCCCCAGTCAGGTGCTCAGTCTAATTGCTTACCACTAATTTCTTTGAGCTTATGTATCCCTGTTTCTCTGTACTGTATTTGTGGTTCTTTCTCAAATACAAAGAGCATGGATTCTTCATCGTGTACCATTCCAGGTAAATCAGTGACAAAATATCCACCTGGAATGTTGCACAGCTAATTACTGGACTTACAACCAATAACTGCCTTCCCTAATCTCCATTTATTATAAGATTTCTGCCCCTATATCTCACTGTCAGCCCAAATCTGTGGCAAGATACTTATCTACACCTCATTACCTGCCATTTGGATGACTACTGATCACTTGGTTTCCTTCTGCTACCATGAACATGAAAAACATCAGCTTCAAAGTTGGGCAGAACTTGATTTAAATAGCTTTCTACAAGATTTGAATATGGTTAAATCATATATTGATGCTCCTGAGACTGAGCACTACATGATATATGTGAACTACCTAATTTGTACCTAATGATACCTGGCATTATTAAAGATAAGCAATGCACTTTTTTGTTGTTGTTAATGCACTCTACTTTTCTGGGTGCTTGACTTGGTTTGGACCTTTTAATAGTGATAGTCATATTTTACTTTGCCCTAACCTAATCTTGAAGTTTTAAAATTTTGCATAATCTGTCAGCATTTGATTTCTCTTTTCTGTGATATAGCCTTATCCAAATACTGCCTAAGCTAGTGTTGAATTGTGAGTCAATGCTCTCAAATCTCAAATTAAGCACTCTGGAATATAATTTGTTGCTACCAATGGAAAAATCATCAATAATCTTTGTGTATAACCCCACACTACATGCATAATATCTAAGGAGTAAAAATGGAAAATTTTGGGATTATAGAGCTATAGCAAGCACACATCTACAGAGGTGATAAACACCTATCAGAAATCAGTATTTCTAGAAAATGCAGTATCTTTTAATACCCATTGCTACAGAGTTTTGTGTCCAAGACCTGTCTTTCACAAAAGTATTCCAAAATTCCAACTAAAGCACTTTAATTGCATTAAGTAAAATTTCTACACTACATTATTAACATTTTCAAGTGGACACTTTTTTAAACTTCTGCCTTAAAAGAATATGCTTTTATTAAAACAGAAATAGCTATTACATATTTCCTTTAAATTTTGCTGTGTGTTTGGATACTCCTTTTTTTTTTTTTTAACAAATCTTCCACATATCTTTATTTCTTACAGATAGCTGAGAATTTCAGGGGAAAAAAGACTGGGACTTCAAAATCACACAGAATGGATGCCTTAAAGATAGATATCAGTATTGTAACATAAGGCTAGTTTACATAAATATAAGTATGAATAAGCAAAGAGCAAGAGCAAGAGAACAAAAAATTGAATGCTATCTGGTTTTTATACATTGATTGATCTAAAAAAATCCATTCTAAGCTATTTGCATCATTTGTCATGCCAATGTCAATTCCAGGAAGAAAGGTGGACATTTGGGAATTATCATGTGAAACTGACATAGGAAGCTTAAGGACAGGCTTAATAAATGGAGCTGCATATTCATCAGTTAGAAAAGGAGAATAACACTGAAACAAATTTTAACAGGTCATATTGTAATGTTTATTCCAATTGCAAAATTATAATACTCTTACAGTTCTATGATCTCCACTTAATGAATATTCACAGCTATTGCCTTGAGACTTAACACTCACATAGAAATACACTGTTGCAGTCATAATAATCTGCATACCTATATATGCATAAAAATGAAAAACTTACTTGAGGGGCAACAAACTATTGACAGGAGGTGATAACATCCAGGGAAAAAGAAAAGGAAGCATACATAAGAGAGCCAGAAAGAAAAAAAAATATATATATAAATATATATTTGTCTGTGTGTGTGTGTGTGTGTGTACATATATATATATATATAAACTTGATGGTTGACTAAGTTTGCTTTGAGGTTATAAAGTAGAAAATATAAGAATTGATGAGTTCCACTTTCAACCTGTTGGATGTTGGATAAAAATCAAAACTAAGGATATACGTTTGGGAATAAATCACAGGCAGTTGGCAAATGAAGTCAGAAGTTTATTTAACAAATATTTATACCTATCAAATGCCAAACTTGGAGATAAAGTGGGAAATAAAATAGACATGATTTCTGCTATTTAGTTTAGTGAGGAAGACAGACACACACAAAAAGTAAATAAGTATTTGAGAGAATATATATAGAAAAAGGCACTAGGCCAATTATCCTGTGACAATATAGTAGAAGTTCAGTGTCAAGGTAACTATGTGAAGAGATTCTTGGTGATCAAAAATGATCAACTGGGAAAACAACAACAACAAAAATCTTTGAATTTCCTGAAAACATCATTCTGGGTTGTTTTTAGTTTAGTTTTGTTTTTTGATTTCTATGCTAAGCAGTAGAATTTTTCTTTAACATGAAGAATGGGGAAAAGAAAAGAGAAGCTAAAATTCCTCATTAGAGATCACAACATTCCCAAAGACAATGAAGTCTTTCTCACTGAGCTTATTTTAATAGTCTCTCTTCTGTCCCACATTTTATGAGGAAGCAGAGTGGAATGATACAGGGTACAAAAACTCTGCCTTGATTTTCTACAATGTAAGTAATGTACCATTTTTATCTATTTTTCTGAGATGGAGAACCTTCCTTCGAGTCAAGTAGACATTTCAACACTGGTGGAGAACTCTTTCTATGAGATTGCTTGAAAAATTTGGCTTCTGCTTATCTTCCTTTTGAGCTGATTCATTAGTTGCAGAAGGCTGGCTGAGGATGTCAGAATAAGGTACCCTAATCCTCCTGGGTTGACCACTCATTCCAGGGGGTGAGGAGGGGCAGTTTGTCCTAGAAAACTGGGGTAGATGATGGGTAGTGACTGGATCTTTAGCCCACTTGTGCTCAGGCAACATTTGAAGGGTACCAAGTTAGTCATTGGCCTTACCCTTACAATTTAAACCTAATTAACATGAAGTATAATAATGACTATGCAAATCATTAAATGTACTACACTAATTTGTGGTAAGTTGCATTAGATCACAACATTCTATTTCAGAAGGGGACATGAACTTTCTATGCTGGTCTTAATTTGCTTACATAGGGAGTAATTTGCTAACACTTTTAAAATTTAGAGAAATTGTGTTTTTTTTTTTTTTTTTTAAGATTTTATTTATTTATTTGAGACAGAGAGAATGAGAGACAGAGAGCATGAGAGGGAGGAGGGTCAGAGGGAGAAGCAGACTCCCTGCCGAGCAGGGAGCCCGATGTGGGACTCGATCCCGGGACTCCAGGATCATGACCTGAGCCGAAGGCAGTCGCTTAACCAACTGAGCCACCCAGGCGCCCGAAATTGTGTTTTTTTTAATCATTTCTTAAAAGTCAATCTTAAATCCTGTCATAATTGGGAAGATTTTTTTCTCCCTAATTTTAAAGTAGTATAGCCCTTGTGGAGTTTCCTTATTTATTATCTATTTTTATTGATTTCTAAATGTTTTATTGATTTCTAAATGTTTTATAAACTCAGATTTCTAAATGATTTAAGATTTTGGATTTTAAACTTTTGTCAAAGTGTCTGCTTATAAATCAAATAACATACCATTAAATACACTGTAAACTTTCAATAAATATTTGTTGTGTGATTGAGACATTGGAAATGGCCACCTAAAGATTGTGAGAAACATTTGCACATAGGACTTGGTCTGGTGTAAGCATATTAACATTGATATTTGGCAGGGAAGGGAGCAGTTAAATATGAGATTAAAATTGCTTTCTATATAATTAGTATAACCCATCTTTCTTTACTATAAAATATGTAATGTGCCTTCTAGGACAAAAGACTGTATTTGGAAATAACATGAAAACAATCTCAGCAGCTCTTTCTGCCCATGAGTCCTGTCCTTGTGCTTTGACAAAGCACCTTTTTGGGGCATCTGGGTGGTTCATTCAGTTAAGTGGCTGTCTCTTGGTTTCGGCTTAGGTCATGATCTCAGGTCGGGAGATCCAGCCCTACATGTGACTCTATGCTCAGCATGGAGTCTCCCTCTCCTTCTGTCCCTCTCCTCACTCATGTACACACACACACTCTCTCTCTAAAATAAATAATAACATCTTAAAAAAACACCTTTTTGCACAGTAAATAAACAATCTCAAATTGAAATGTTACTTAACAGGCAACTGACATCTTTATTTTTTATTTTTAAAGATTTTATTTATTTATTTGACAGAGAGAGATAGCGAGAGAGGGAACACAAGCAGGGGGAGTGGGAGAGGGAGAAGCAGGCCTCCAGCGGAGCAGGGAGCCCGATGCGGGGCTCGATCCCAGGACCCTCAGATCATGACCTGAGCTGAAGGCAGACGCTTAACGACTGATCCACCCAGGCGCCCCGCAACTGACATCTTTAAAGCATGTTTAGTTTTTGTTATCTTACAATATGTAAAATAATAAATCAATGACAGGTCAAAATCCATTTCTCACATGGGTAATAAAATGTTAAAAACCTGTGTGAAAACTGTTCTCTTCTAAAGTTACATGTTGATATGCAATCTATAAAAGGTGGAAACATTTTTTAAAAATCAACTCAGTAAAATGATTATAGCGGACTACTATGGTTATCTGAAAAAAAAAATCCAATTCTCGATGCTTCCAGAATGTAGATATGTATGTATAAAAATCTCAAAATGACCAATTGAGATTTAAGGATATTTATTTAGACATAGTCTATATTAGGAGGATATAGTGTTTTCCTGCTTTGAAAATAATTATCCATCTATCCTCAGCATTTCAGAAATAGATTAAAAGTGTAACTTTGACTCATAATTTTAATTTTCTTAAATGTTACCTCTCATAACTTAATTGTATCCAGTTTCCCTAATCTTATTTGATTAATAAAGGACACTATTAAAGGCATATATATCACAGGCATCATTTTGAGTTTTATAGCATTTTAAAAATTGACTTTAACATTTATCATGGGTAAAAATGAAATATGTCATCGCTTGTCAGTAAAAATGGTATTTTTCATGTATATTAAAATATGAATTGTTCCCTAATGTGAAAGTTTTAAAGTTCTACAGTAATATTAGTAATATTTTATGATCATATATAATGTGATGATGTGAAGTATCACCTAGACATGTCCTTTCCTGCTCCCCGAGGTTACCAACTGTCTCTTTCCATCTGAGTGCTAAAGAAGTAGTGCTGGACTTTCAGCCCACACCTGAGGAAACAAAACAACAACAACAAAAAAAGAACTATATTTTGGATTTTAAATTTTTAAAAAGTGCCTTTCCAAAGGGCACAACTTTCTAACCTTCCACTAAGGTATTAAAGAAGCAAAAAAGATCTCTCTCTCTCTCTCTCACTCTCACACATACACTGTATGAAAAGGGCTTGCAGAATAGAAGTAGCATAGGTAGCTTTAGAGAGCAATAATTGGAGAGTCTAAAATTGTGATTCTTGGCATAGCTCCCACAGTAGCCAGGGATATCTGGAAATAAGGGAGACTGGCATCATAATCCCTGCATGGATTCTTGCCACCAGAGGAATCTCCAGACACATCTTAATGGTCAGAATTATAGGTAAATACCCGAAAGAGACAGCAGATTGTCATGGCATGGAGAAAGACATCAAGGAGAGCTTCCTATTCCTGAAGCACAGAGGGGGCCTAGGAAGGAATCAAGGGTCCAGAAACTCAGACAACTAAGGAAAGATAGTAGGGCATTCACTGAGTTGCCACTCCCCTGCCTCACCCCAAGAAAGCATCCAGAAGTGAAACATCCCCAAAAAGCTGTGGGGCAGAACACCTGTTGAAGATCTAGGGGAAAAGCTGGTCATTTCTCCATAGAATTCCAGGTAGCTATGAAGGGGTGGCCAGATGGGCACTTGAAGAACACCTTAATGTGCCACACAGAAGGGCCAGGATAAGATGTTATGTGAGCTGCAAAGCCACACATGTGACAATAAGCAGCTGGATAGAACCAGTGCCAGAGAACAGACTGGTAAGGATTCTAACAGTTGGTGATTGATGACCAGTTGGTAACTGAGCACAATCTAAGCAAACTGTTTTCCCTCAGAGAATCCTAAACATAAACAGAGACTCTACTCCCCACAAACTGTCCTCACTGCACTTTTTGGGTAAGCTTGAAGTCTTTTGGAATTTTAGAGTCAGTAACAAGAAGGGGAAAGGTTAGAAATAGTTAAAATTTCCAAATTTCTATTCTATATGAGACTATTCAAACCTGAAGTGACTGAAAATATTACTGGAGTAGATTGAATTTAACTGATTTGGTTAGAATCAAACATTTGTCACATGAGAAGACTGAAGCTTCAAAGCCCAAGAACAGTTCATGAAATTCAAATTTTGTATTTGCTTATATCTGACTATAGATGTTAAATTCTTCTTTTACTTAAATGAATCATGCCATTGTGTTTTTTTTTAATATATACAATAGGAAAGACTTCTAGATGAGAAACCATTTCTTAACTTTAATGCATCATGCAGCTGAGGTATGAAAGAATACTGTGTATATTATCTGAAAATTGAGATATATAAAGAAAAGTTCTCTCAAGAACTTCTCTTCATTTTTTTCTGCTACTTTTTGGGTTAAGAAAATTTCTCATGTATAACAGAATCAATAATAGACCAAGACATGTAATCATTTTTCAATTATAGTAGTTTTATAAACATGACTATTTCAAAACAATATAATTAGTTATGATTATTATTATTTGTTCATTTTTGAGATTTTGAATTATTTTGTCTGGTGGGTGTCTTTGGTTTTATAGTTTGGCAAAGAGAAGTCCTTTTATATTAATGAAATGTTGCTTCTGCAACATAGACAATTTATATTTTATAAATGCATAGAAATAAAATCAGTCAACTTCTAGCATTTCAGCAGGTAAAATCTGAATAATTAGCTATCTACTAATACTAAAAAACCAATTGAATGAGTCTTCTCTTCCCCTTACATGTTTATTTAGTGCCTATCTCCATAGTTTCTAAGTATACTAATAAGCATGCGGGGCACCTGGGTGGCTCAGTTGGTTAAGCGACTGCCTTCGGCTCAGGTCATGACCCTGGAGTCCCAGGATCGAGTCCCGCATCAGGCTCCCCACTCAGCGGGGAGTCTGCTTCTGCCTCTGAACCTCTCTCCTCTCGTGTTCTCTCTCTCATTCTCTCTCTTAAATAAATAAATAAAATCTTAAAAAAAAATAAGCATGCAATGTTAATTTGAGTTCTGAAACAAAGACATATAATAAAACTTTATTTGATTTAAGATAATTTTCTTTAGGCTTCTTTAGCATCATGCTTATTAAAATTTATGAGTTTTCCCCCCAAATTCATGATTTTTGGTGGGTGTATATGAGATATTAAAAAATATATTGGCTGAATAAATGTACATTAAATGAAAGATTCATATAAGAAACAAACTTGGGTAGTTTGTTGTGATCATTTGTTGACTTTGCATAGATGAGAACAGAAATCTCTACATCCTTCTGAGTTTACAGGATAACCTCCTTGATCTTACTATTCTAACTGTAGGATAGTCAGTGATCAAATCCAGATCCTCTAGGAGGATTCCAGGTCACTGAACTGATATCCTAATCCTATCTTTTGGTACAAAGGCAGCATTTCTCAGCTAGGAAGTGGATGACTTCTGGAAATTTTATAAAAGTCCTGAAGTGGCTCAAAAAAGTTAAACAAAGTTGAAATTATGTCTTTGGTATAATTTACTAACAGTTTTTTGATCTATCCTACAAAAGCTCTAATTTTGATTGTGATGCCTGGGCCCTGGACAGAATCTTGATAAGGCAAGACCCTAAAGATTATCTAGGTCATTTAGACCACTGATTTTCAAACTTGAAAGTGTATGTAAGTCAAAGAGATCTTTTTAAAAATGCAGATTCTGAGTCAGTAGATTGGGGGTAAGATTCTGCATTTCCCGTAAGTTTCAGGTGGTACTGATGGGGTTGGGCCAGGGCCTACACTTTGAGCAGCAAGGTTTTAAAAGGTTAAAGAGCCTCTTCAAGGATGCAGTGCACCACACTGAAGTTCAATATTTATTGATTTTACTGATGAAAAACACAATGCCGTCTGCAACTAACTAACTAACTAACTAACTAACTAACTAACTATATATATATAGTGTAGTAGTATATATTTGGAAGAAAAAGAAAGAATTCAATGAAGCTTTAGAAATTGATATTCATAGCATCATGGACACAGTGTTACTAGTTATTATTTATTTAGAAGACAATTTTGGAGAAAAACATTGGTATTTCATACATCTATTTACTCTATAGTTTATCATATGCTCCTGATTCATGTTGTATATTTAATTTTGCCCTTCTATTATTTTAAATTACACTCTACCTATTATTTTCACTAATGTTTTAAGTTAATACTTGTTTGAAAGAGACATGTTTGAGAGGTTTACGTTATTTTCATGTTGAATTTACTTATTTTAAAACAAAGAATGAGTAATATATGTGAGAAAATCATTGATACTGAGGAGACATCCACAAATATTTTTACTTAATATCAATTTAATGTCCTGTGACTTGCTAAGAATGGTAATGGAAATAGTCTACTTTATCAGTTATGTGTCTTATCAAAAATCAACCAGATAATCACACCAGAGTCTATTTAAATAAGATGAAAGCACCACCTTTTACATTGTTATGCTGAGTTTAAATGTTACCACTTACAGAGTTGTACTGATCTAAAGTGCTACCATTAACAGGGGTATGGCAAGCCAACGTTAACCACCTACAGTTTGGTGCTGGGCAAAATTGATGCACCTATTGCGTTCTAACTAAAGCACTTCTTTTCACAGTTGCATTCCAAGTTAAGACAGGCCAAGGCGAACCTCATACCCCACTATATCCTATTATACAGTGAGCGGATCACTACAGTTAACCTTTACCTGTTCCTAAAGTGCACTGCTCTTCTTAACAGTGCACAGGTGGTGAACAACAATATGAACTGAGCTTATATAAGGAGCTAAATACAAAAAACAGATGAAGGCTACCTTCTGAATGCAAGCTTTGTCTACATATCAGCAACATCCCCAGACAGGCAGAGTTTTAAAGCCTCACTTGTCTGCATTAGCTGGAGCTTTTCACACTACCACATTTAATAGAAAAATCTACCAACCAAAGCACTCCACCCAGGAAAGCTGTTACCGATCAAACACTTGTAGCAAATAAAATAAACACTACTTTCACAGTGATAGAGCAGTGGACAAGGGTAGATCATATAAATTTGAGACTAAAATGCTTCTTCACAATAAAGTTGTCTGCTGAATCCAGAGAAAAGTATACTATGATACTGGATATCTTATGCATAAAAAATAGAGACTATTCTAGGTAGATCAAAATCCCAGCCCATGTAGTAATTATAGTTATCAGATATTTCTTTTTATTTATAAATTTTTATTTATTTATTTATTTATTTATTTATTTATTTATTTATTTATTT
>NC_058413.1:78195386-78250474 GCF_002201575.2 Neomonachus schauinslandi | reverse complement strand
TTTATTTATTTATTTATTTATTTATTTATTTATTTATTTATTTATTTATTTGACAGAGAGAGAGAGACATAGCGAGAGAGGGAAAACAAGGAGGGGGAGTAGGAGAGGGAGAAGCAGGCTTCTGAGCAGGGAGCCCGATGCGGGGCTCGATCCCAGGACCCCTGGGATCATGACCTGAGCCAAAGGCAGTGGCTTAACCACTGAGCCACCCAGGCGCCCCATATAGTTATCAGATATCTCTTTTTTTTTTTTTTATGATTTTATTTATTTTGACAGAGAGAGACACAGCGAGAGAGGGAACACAAGCGGGGGGAGTGGGAGAGGGAGAAGCAGGCTTCCTGCAGAGCAGGGAGCCCGATGTGGGGCTCGATCCCAGGACCCTGGGATCATGACCCGAGCTGAAGGCAGACGCTTAACGACTGAGCCACCCAGGCGCCCGTTATCAGATATTTTTATAGCAAACTCTGGTTATGATCCATGAACATTGTGGAGAGAAAACTATTCTTAGTCACTCCACAATCTGTATATGAAAGAGAGGAGGCACTTCACCCGGTGAATGCCTGGCAAAAACATATATTAAGTTAACTAGCACACTCCAGTGATTGACCTCATCTTGGCCTGATACTGGGATAGGAGAAAGATTTTGGAAAACACTCAAAAGTAGGGATGAACATAATCCAAATCATGGGGAACTGGCAAGAAGTTGCATATGCTGGTCCAGATCCTTTGTAAACATAGATAAGGTAGAAGAACACATGAAGTTGAAAACAATATATGAACAGTTTTATCTTGTGGGATTTTGTTTATGGGAAGAATGAAGCAACATAAAAATATGTTAAAACATTAATTTTGTTTGGACCATATCTAAATAAGTCTCTATTTTTCCTTCTGCTTCAAAAAGAATTAGTTTCTGCAACCACAGAAATACAACTATTTTCTATGATAAAGACAGTGCAGATAAAAGAAATAATATTTTGTTATATCATCCTTTTGTGGCCATGTGATGATATGTACTTTTAATAAAGTCAGTTAAAGGTTGAAATTGCACTGATGGGAGTCTCCAGTATGTGACAGAATCACTTAAAGAATAATAAAGAACTCACAGTCCCTTTCATACTAGTAACGAGGGTTTACATTCAATTTTTATGTCTTATGTGTCTTGTTGGCCTGTAACAAAAAGCTGTCTTTTGATTATGTATCCTTTGGGCATTCTAACCATCAAGGGGATACTACAAGAGAAGACCAAAAATATCTAGGCTCTTAATCCATAAATACCTAAAATATGCATTTAGGTTTCAGGGTTACCATGGAGGAGAAAGCACTGTCCCTGATACAAGAAAATCTAGTGCCAGAAGTCAGAGAGATATCTAAATTAGTTGTAAAAGCCAGACTTGGTAGGAAAAATATATATATACATATTTACTCATTCGTTTTTAAGCTTATTTGTTGAATGCTTATCTGTCAGATTCTAGGTGTTATCATTCTTATTATTCTTGATTCCTTTTTCATCTCTCACACTAAACATACAAACCACTGGGCAATGTTAACTATAACTTTAAAATATACCCAGGAACTGACTATCATCACCTCCTTTGTTACCATGCTGTTCTAAGCCACCATTGTTTCTTTCCTGGACTACTTCATTAGCCTCCTTACTATTCCCTACTTACCTTCTAAAGTTCCTTTTAAAACATAAGTTTAATTGTGTTCCTTTGTCAGAATCCTGCAATGAATCCATGTTTCAGAGTAAAAACTGAAATCCTTACAGTGACTTAAATGTCCTACACAGTTAGGCTTGGACATAGTCCTCCTGGCTTTCTCATCATGTGTTTTAGCTGGCTAGGCCAGATGGCCAAGATTCTCTAGAGGATTCCCCAGGCCCTAAGAGACTGCAAAGCCACTAGCCACTAGGCAAAGGGAATGTAGGCCCCTGATGCCTTCTTACCCTTTTATAGACTACCATCAATAACATTGATGGATGGTAACCTGAATGAAAAACTTTATATGGCTAAGTTATCGGGATATTTTGTGGTTGTTTTGGTAGAGTACTATGAATACAGTGATATATCATGGTAACAAGGTGTTTTGAAAGTGAGTATCTGATTTATGATAAATGAATTGTGTGTGCTACATACTTAGTGGGCTTAAAAAAGGGAATACACAACTGGAGTGACTGATTTCCCTTTAAATTTCAGAACTTAAACTTCAATAAACTTGAGTTTATTTTCAAACAGATTTATATAGTATGTTTTTCCCACCCTCCAAAATGACTATTGTGAATAATTTTTCAATCTCCTTAAATTGCCCATGAACTTTTTCTTTACACTGAGTTTCTACTTTATTGGCTGCCTCTACTCGTAATTAATTAGAAGGAATTACATTTTCCACCATCACATCTGCAAACTCATTTTATTCTACTAAGATTCTGTTCTCATTCCTTTTACAAGTCCTTGATCTTACTTTTCTTTGATCTTTCATTACTCCATTATATTAAGTTTTTTTTTTAAAGATTTTTATTTATTTATTTTAGAGAGAAAGAGAGAGAGAGAGCAGGGAAGGGGCAGAGGGAGAGGGAGAGAATCTCAAGCAGACTCCCTGCTGAGCACAGAGCCCAGTGCGAGGCTTGATCCCCGGACCCTGAGATCATGACCTGAGCTGAAACCAAGAGTCAGATGCTTAACAAACTGAGCCACCGAAGCACCCCTTAAGTAATTTTTAAGTGTCAAAATATGGGTATTTCTGTTTTTGTAATGGCTTATTTTAGGTATTTATCAGCAAGTTTTTGACCTTTCTATGTTTTTCTTACTTTCCCTTTTCTTGCTTTTTTTTTACCCTCCTCCTTGACATCTTTGTCTCGAGCCCCCCCCCATGCTCTCTTTATGCCCCATTGACTCAACTCCAATTACACTTGTCGCCCATCCTCTTATCTCTCTTCCCTCTACCCCATACCAAATGAAAAGGTTTTGCTGAGTAATGTGGAAAGAATATTTCTAAATAACATTTCAGGTGGAGAGGGGAAGTGGTAAATCATAAGTGGAGCTCCCTTCCTGCTAGGATTAACCAGAGTTTAAATGAATTTGGTAGCCAGTGAGGAGTTCCTTAGCAGAGGAGATCTATTAAGCTCCTCTTGGGAGCCCCAGCCAGGGCAGGAAGACATGAGACAACCTGGAGAAGTTACATCAGAGGCAATATCTCAGAGTGATTCCCTAAGCATAGTGGACTGAAATCAAAGAAAGCACAGAAACATTAGAAGTTCATAATTTACACTAGAATGCTAAGATATTCTTTGTATTTATAGTTTTATTAGTTTCTGTTTTACTTGATCTTTTATAATATGCTTGTGATGTTTTTATTGGAAATATAGTAAGTATTTTTATTTATTTGTTATTATTTTCTGAGAGAGAGAGAGAGATTGGGGGGGGCAGGGACAAAAGGAGAGAGAGAATCTTAAGCAGTCTCCATGCTGACTTGGGGCTCGATCTCATGACCCTGAGATCATGACCTGAGCTGAAATCAAGAGGCAGATGCTTAACTGACTGAGCCACTCCAACACCCCAGTAAATATTTATTTTTATAGGCATTTTGAAAAATGAATTTTGACACATTTTCTTAATGTATACCATGCATTATATATACCATACAGTAGTATTCTGGGTTTTATGGTATTTTATAAAATTACTACTATGATATTTTACAGGATAGATTAGTAATGAGACAATTGACACTAGCCTTCTTCTACAATCATCTGGAACCACTCTTCTCTTACCTCATTATACTCTTTTCATGTCTGCCTCTTTTTGTTTCTTACTCTAAACTCTTTTCTGCCTCAGCCTTTGCATTTGCATTTCCCTCTGGAATGTTCTTGCCCTGACTCTTTATATAGTGGCTATATTATGTCCTTTAGGTTTCATTTAAATGTCATCTCCCTAGTTTAAGCAGTGCTTCCCAGACCCCACCACTATGCTACCACTCTTTGAAATATGTTTATTTTTTTGTTTGTTTGTGTACTTATTCATTTTTTTTTTTTTACTTCTGACACTAGAATAAAAATATGAGGAATATGGAGATCTAGCCTTCGTTGCTCACTATCATATCCTCTAAATATTAGAGTGGCATCTGGCCCATAGTATTATTACAATAAATATTTCTGAATAAAATAATGAAACACGTAGGCATTCATTCATTCAACATTATACTTTATGTGACCTTTCCATCCCAAGCAATTTTCTCAGTGTGGCGTGAAAAATATAGATGAAATCTAAGTTCCTGTAGATTTCATAAGTTAGTAGGGGTGGGGGAGACAAGATTTGAAACAAGTAAACAAGTCAGTTAGAAATAAATGCAATGGAAACATTTAGGCAGTAAGCAATAAAGAGTGATGAGGGAGGCCATATCATTTTAGATAAGATGGTCAAGGAAAGCCTGGTGGATGAGATGACACTCAATTCCATGTCAGTATTACATATTTAGATTACAGAAAAGGAATCAAGCAACCTAAGCTTGGCATATATATAAAATTTGCACTAATATATGCAAAAAATTGGCATATACCTAAATAGTGTGTTTGCCATTGCTCAGTGGTCCTGTCAATCACCTACTAACAATGGCAAGCAAACTGGTCAGTGGCAATTTTGGATACTCCCATTTCATCTCCATTATCTGGATTCTGAATAGGTAACTCAAACATTAAGGTTGAAAGCATTTGAAAAAAAAAAACCCGAGTTTCGAATTATCTGTATTTTATCCCATATACTTATGTTTTCTTTCTCCATTTCAAAAGAGATTATATCCCTTACTACATGCATGCCCTCACTCTTGTTTCTTTCCAGCTTTTGCAGAACTATTCCTTTTTTATTTTATTTTATTTTTATTTTTTTTTAAAGATTTTATTTATTTATTTGAGAGAGAGAGAATGAGAGAACACATGAGAGGGGGGAGGGTCAGAGGGAGAAGCAGGCTCCCTGCCGAGCAGGGAGCCCGATGTGGGACTCGATCCCGGGACTCCAGGATCATGACCTGAGCCGAAGGCAGTCGCTTAACCAACTGAGCCACCCAGGCGCCCAGAACTATTCCTTTTTAGTCTAATTTTTCTTCATCTGTCTCTTTCCTTTCTTTTTCTCTTGCTCTTGCTTTAAACTTTCTCCAAAAGCCCCTTTACTGATTTCACACATGCCTGGTTTTTCTAGTTTGGGAAACAAATAAACCAAATCATCAAATGAATGTGATGAGCATCTTAATATTACTCCATTTTTTTTTTCCACTAACATATATCTACAACACACAATTTGTACCTAGGTCTCAAAATTCCTTTCCAGATTTCATTCAATAACATTTATTTGACACATTTCAATTATGTCAGGCGCTGTGTTACATACTCTGAGAAATGCTGTCCTTTCTTAAACTCACCACTTTGTGAATAAATTGTTATTATTTCCATTTTGAAGTTGAGGAAATTCAAGGTAGTTTAAAGTCTTTTACAAAGTCATACAGCTGGTAAGCAGCAAAGCCAAGGTTTAAACCCAGGTTTCCTCATACTAAATCTCCTCTTCTTTTATTAATCTCCGAGGTCATTCATATTTTTTTCACTTCTGTATCCAGCAGTCTTTTCTCTTTTATTTATTTTTTTGTTGGTATTAATGAAAGCTTTGAAAATTGTGCTTCATGTAACTTCTTCTTTTTATACTTTTCTTGACTTATATGATTTTTTTTTTTGTACCTTTTACCCCACTTCCTTCACTGGATTCCCTTCCATTTAAGTATAGATCTGCATGTCTTTGCTCATGATATTTTCCTTCATATAGATGATCCTTCCTCCTCCACACTTCAAATTTATCTTTCAAGGAGTATCACAATGAGTCCTTAATCATTTTTTCTATAAAACTCTGTTTCTTGACCATTTATATAGTGTGTGAATTCTTAGTATATGATTCATCTTGTACTATTTACCTTGAATTCCTGTTCATTAATGTTCCTCCACCCCCAGAATATTTTAAGAATATTATGAGGACAAGGAGAAGCAAGATGGCGGAGGAGTAGGAGACCTGGATTTTGTCTGGTCCCAGGAATTCAGCTGGATAGGGATCAAACCATTCAGAACACCTACGAACTCAACAGGAGATTGAAGAAAAAAATAGCAGCAAATCTCTGAACAGAAAAGTTACCACTCTCTGGAAGGTAGGATGTGTGGAGAAGTGAATCCAAGGCGATATTCAGGAAGATAGATGGCGGGGAAGGGGGCCTCTGTCACCCACTTCTGGCAAGTGATAGAGCAGTGGAGCACAAAATCGGAACTTTTAGAAGTTGGCTCTGCTGAGGGATGTCGATCCAGTGGCTAAGCGGGGAGCGGGGGTGTGTGAAACCCTCACTGGGACAGTGTGGTCTCAGGACCCTCGGGGTGACAGAAAGACCGGGGGTGCCTGAGTGTGGCAGAGCTCACAGGTATTGGAGCGGGGAAACCGGCTGCAGAGACAGAGCCAAGGAGCGGGCTCTCAGCTCGGGGTTGTCATAAACCGTGATCCGCGGTACAGTCGGGCCACTGCTCCTCCAGCAGGGACCCAACAAGCGGCAGATCTGGGGAGACTCCCCTTTCTCCCCCAGGAGAAGTGGCATGGAAGCGCACCGCAGGGATCTGCTGGATTTCGAGACTCTACATGGGGTCAGGTGCCAGAGATAGAAACGCTTGGCCGGGTGAGCATGGAGTGGGCGGGAGACCGGGGAGACGGGAGTGACTGACTGCTTTTCTCTGGGGGTGCACTGAGGAGTGGGGCCCTGAGTTCTCGGCTCCTCCAGGTCGGATATTGGGAGGCTGCCATTTTCACTCTCGTCTTCCAAAGCTGTATGGAAAGCTTGCAGGGAACAAAACCTAAGGAGAGCTAATTCGAGCAGATTACTTAGCACAGCCCTGGCAAGGGTGGGGCAATTCCGCCTCCAGGAAAGACATTGGAGAACCACTGTGACAGGCCCCTCCCCCAGAAGTTCAGCAAGAACAGCCAGCCAAGACCAAGTTTACCGATCAATGAGAATGGCAGAACTCCAGCGCTAGGGGAATACTGCACATAGAATCCATGGCATTTTTACCATGATTCTTTAGTCTTTCAAAATTAATTAAAAAAAAATTTTTTTTTGAATTTTTCTTTTTCCCTTTTTCAACCAACATCTTATCAATCCCTTTTTTAAAAAAAATCCTTTTTATTTTTCATTTTTAGAGTCATATTCTAACCCTTCATAGTAGTTAACCTTATTTTTGGTATATATATATATATAAAGTTGTTCTCTCTTTAAAAGATACAGTTTCTTCTAACAGACCAAAATATACCCTAAATCTCTAATGTATGACTTTGTTCTAGTCTCCTGTCTGATCACATTCTCCCCTTTTTCTTTTTTTTAAATCCTCTTCTTTCTTTTTTCAACCAACTTCTTATCAATTCCTTTTATAAATCTTTTATAATTTTCATCTTTACAGTCATATTCCATCCCTTCATCGTATTTACCCTTATTTTTGAACATATATAAGCTTTTCTTTCTTTAAAATTTTGGGAGGCACTTTCTTCTAACAGACCAAAATATGCCCAAAATCTAGTGTGTGACACTGATCTATGCACCAGCCTGATTGTATTTGATTATATTATGTTTTTGTGGGTATTTTTTTGTTGTTGTTTGTTTGTTTGTTTGTTTTTTATCTTTTTCTTTTTCTTTTTTCTTTCTTTCCCATTCTTTTCCCCTCGTTTCAGGTCTCTTCTGATTTGTATAGTGTATATTTTTCTGGGGTCATTGTTACCATGTTAGCATTTTGTTCTCTCATTCATCTATTCTCCCCTGGACAAAATGACAAGACAGAAAAAAATCACCTCAAAATAAAGAACAAGAGGCAGTACCAACTGCCAGGGACCAAATCAATACAGACATTAGTAAGATGTCAGAACTAGAGTTCAGAATGACGATTTTAAAGATACTAGCTGGGCTTGAAAAAGCATGGGAGATATTAGAGAAACCCTTTCTGGAGAAATAAAATAACTAAAATCTAACCAAGTCAAAATCAAAAAGGCTATTAATGAGGTGCAATCAAAAATGGAGGCTCTAACTGCTAGGATAAATGAGGCAGAAGAGAGAATCAGTGATATAGAAGACCAAATGATGGAAAATAAAGAAGCTGAGAAAAAGAGAGATAAACAACTACTGGATCATGAGGGCAAAATTCGAGAGATAAGTGATACTACAAGACGAAACAATATTAGAATAATTGGGATCCCAGAAGAAGAAGAAAGAGAGAGGGGGGCAGAAGGTATATTGGAGCAAAGTATAGCAGAGAATTTCCCTAATTTGGGGAAGGAAACAGGCATGAAAATCCAGAAGGCACAGAGAACCTCTCTCAAAATCAATAAAAATAGGTCAACACCCCGACATTTAATAGTAAAACTTACGAGTCTCAGAGACAAAGAGAAAATCCTGAAAGCAGCTCAGGAGAAGAGATATGTAACCTACAATGGTAGAAACATGAGATTGGCAACAGACCTATCCACAGAGACCTGGCAGGCCAGAAAGGACTGGCAGGATATATTCAGAGCACTAAACAAGAAAAATATGCAGCCAAGAATACTATATCCAGTCAGGCTGTCATTGAAAATAGAAGGACAGATAAAAAGCTTCCAGAACAAACAAAAACTAAAGAAATCCACAAACACAAAACCAGTCCGACAAGAAATATTGAAAGGGGTCCTCTAAGCAAAGAGAGAGCTTAAAAGTAACATAGACCAGAAAGGAACATAGACAATATACAGTAACAGTCACCTTACAGGCAATACAATGGTACTAAAATCATATCTTTCAATAGTTACCGTGAATGTAAATAGGCTAAATGCCCCCAACAAAGACACAGGGTATCAGACTGGATAAGAAAACAAGACCCATCGATATGCTGTCTGCAAGAGACTCATATTAGACCCAAAGACATCCCCAGATTGAAAGTGAGGGGGTGGAAAACCATTTACCATGGTAATGGACACCAAAAGAAAGCTGCGGTGGCAATCCTTATATCAGACAAATAAAATTTTAAACCAAAGACTATATAATAAGAGATGAGGAAGGACACTATATCCTACTTAAAGGGTCTATCCAACAAGAAGATCTAACAATTGTAAATATCTCCCTAACACAGGAGCAGCCAATTATATAAGGCAATTAATAACAAAAGCAAAGAAACACATTGACAACAGTACAATAATGCTGGGGAACTTTAACACCTCCCTCACTGAAATGGACACATCATCTACGCAAAAGATCAACAGGAAATAAAGACTTTAAATGACACACTGGACCAAATGGACTTCACAGATATTTTCAGAATATTCCATCCCAAAGCAACAGAATACACATTCTTCTCTAGTGCCCATGGAACATTCTCCAGAATAGATCACATCCTAGGTCACAAATCAGGTCTCAACTGGTACCAAAAGATTGGGATCATTCCCTGCCTATTTTCAGACCACAATGCTTTGAATCTAGAACTCAATCACAAGAGGAAAGTCGAAAAGAACTCAAATACATGGAGGCTAAAGAGCATCCTACTGAAGAATGAATGGGTAACCAGGAAATTAAAGAAGAATTAAAAAAAATACATGGAAACCAATGAAAATGAAAACACAAAATCTTTGGGATGCAGCAAAGGCAGTCCTAAGAGGAAAGTATATAGCAATACAAGCCTTTCTCAAGAAACAAGAAAGGTCTTAAATACACAACCTAACCCTCCACCTAAAGGAACTGGAGAAAGAACAGCAAATAAAGCCTAAACCCAGCAGGAGAAGAGAAATAATAAAGATCAGAGCAGAAATCAATGAAATAGAAACCAAAAGAACAGTAGAACAGATCAACGAAACTAGGAGCTGGTTCTTTGAAAGAATTAACAAGATTGATAAACCCCTGGCCAAACTTATCAAAAAGAGAAGAGAAATGACCCAAATCAACAAAATCATGAATGAAAGAGGAGAGATCACAACCAACACCAAAGAAATACAAACAATTCTAAGAACATATTATGAGCAACTATATGCCAGGAAATTAGATAATCTGGAAGATATGGATGCATTCCTAGAGACATATCAACTACCAAAACTGAACCAGAAGAAATAGAAAACCTGAACAGACCTATAACCACTAAGGAAATTGAAGCAGTCATCAAAAATCTCCCAAAAAACAAAAGCCCAGGGCCAGATGGCTTCCCAGGGGAATTCTACCAAACATTTAAAGGAGATTTAGTACATATTCTTCTGAAACTGTTCCAAAAAATAGAAATGGAAGGAAAACTTCCAAACTCATTATGAGGCCACCATTACCTTGTTCCCCAAACCAGACATAGACCCCATTAAAAAGGAGAATTACAAACCAATATCCCTGATGAACATGGATGCAAAAACTCTCACCAAAATACTAGCCCATATGATCCAACAGTACATTAAAAGGATTATTCACCATGACCAAGTGGGATTTATTGCTGGGCTGCAACGTTGGTTCAACATCCGCAAATCAATCAATGTGAAACAATATATTAATAAAAGAAAGAACAAGAACCATATGATCCTCTCAAGAGATGCAGAAAAAGCATTTGACAAAGTACAGCATCCTTTCTTGATCAAAACTCTTCAGAATATAGGCATAGAGGGTACATACCTCAATATCATAAAAGCCATTGATGAGAAACCCACAGCAAATATCATTCTCAGTGGGGAAAAACTGAGAGCTTACCCCCTAAGGTCAGGAACGCGGCAGGGATGTCCACTATCACTACTGCTATTCAACATAGTATTGGAAGTCCTAGTCACAGCAATCAGACAACAAAAAGAAATAAAAGACTTCCAAATCAGCAAAGAAGAAGTCAAAGTCTCACTGTTTGCAGATGATATGATACTTTATGTGGAAAACCCAAAAGACTCCACCCCCAAAGTGCTAGAACTTATACAGGAATTCAGTAAAGTGGCAGGATATAAAATCAATGCACAGAAGTCAGTGGCATTCCTATACACCAACAACAAGACAGAAGAAAGGGAAATTAAGGAACCAGTCCCATTTAAAATTGCACCCCAAACCATAAGATACCTAGTCATAAATCTAACCAAAGAGGCAAAGAATCTGTACTAAGAAAACTATAAAATACTCATGAGAGAAATTGAGGAAGACACAAAGAAATGGAAAAACGTTTCATGCTCATGGACTGGAAGAACAAATATTGCGAAGATGTCAATGCTACCTAGAGCAATCTACACATTTAATGCAATCCCTATCAAAATACCATTCACTTTTTTCAAAGAAAGGGAACAAATAATCCTAAAATTTGTATGGAACCAGAAAAGACCCCAAATAGCCAGTCAAATGTTGAAAAAGAAAAGCAAAGCTGGTGGCATAACAATTCCAGACTTCAAGCTCTATTACAAAATTGTCATCATCAAGACAGTATGGTACTGGCATAAAAACGGACACATAGTTCAGTGGAACAGAATAGAGAGCCCAGAAATGGACCCTCAACTCTATGGTCAACTAATCTTTGACAAAGCAGGAAAGAATATCCAGTGGAAAAAAGACAGTCCCTTCAACAAATGGTGTTGGGAAAATTGGATAGCCACATGCAGAAGAATGAAACTGGACCATTTCCTTACACCACACACAAAAATAGACTCCAAATGGTTGAAAGACCTCAATGTGAGACAGGAGTCCATCCAAATCCTGAAGGAGAACACAGGCAGCAACCTCTTTGACCTCAGCCGCAGCAACTTCTTCCTAGAAAAATCGCCAAAGGCAAGGGAAGCAAGGGCAAAAATGAACTATTGCAACTTCATCAAGATAAAAAGCTTTTGCACAGCAAAAGAAACAGTCAACAAAACCAAAAGACAACCGACAGAATGGGAGAAGATATTTGCAAATGACATATCAGATAAAGGGCTAGTATCCAAAATCTATAAAGAACTCATCAAACTCAACAGCAAAAGAACAAATGATCCAATCAAAAAATGGGCAGAAGACATGAAGAGACGTTTTTCCAAAGAAGACATCCAAATGGCCAACAGACATGTGAAAAAGTGCTCAATATCGCTCGGCATCAGGGAAATCCAAATCAAAACCTCAGTGAGATACCACCTCACACAAGTCAGAATGGCTAAAATTAACAAGTCAGGAAATGACAGATGTTGGTGGGGATGCAGAGAAAAGGGAACACTCCTACACTGTTCATGGGAATGCAAGCTGATGCAGCCACTCTGGAAAACAGTATGGAGTTTCCTCAAAAAGTTGAAAATAGAGCTGCCCTATGACCCAGCAATTGCATTAGTGGGTATTTACCCCAAAGATACAAATGTAGTGATCCAAAGGAGTACGTGCACCCTGATGTCTCTAGCAGCATTGTCCACAATAGCCAAACTATGGAAAGAGCCAAGATATCCATCGACAGATGAATGGATAAAGAAGAAGTGGTGTATATCTACAATGGAATATTATACAGCCATCAAAAGGAATGAGATCTTGCCATTTGCAATGATGTGGCTGGAACTGGAGGGTATTTTGCTGAGTGAAATAAGTCAATCAGAGAAAGACATATATCATATGACCTCACTGATATGAGGAATTCTTAATCTCAGTAAACAAACTGAGGGTTGCTGGAGTGGTGGGGGGTGGGAGGGATGGGGTGGCTGGGTGATAGACACTGGGGAGGGTATGTGCTATGGTGAGTGCTGTGAATTGTGTAAAACTGTTGAATCACAGACCTGTACCTCTGAAACAAATAATACATTATATGTTAAAAAAAAAGAAGAAGAAGATAGCAGAAAAGGAAAAATGAAGCAGGGGAAGTCAGAGGGGGAGAGGAACCACGAGTGACTATGGACTCTGATAAACAAACTGAAGGTCCTAGAGGGGAGGGGGGTGGCGGGATGGGTTAGCCTGGTGATGGGTATTAAAGAGGGCACGTACTGAATGGAGCACTGGGTGTTATATGCAAACAATGAATCATGGAACTCTACATCAAAAACTAATGATGTAATGTATGGTGATTAACATAACAATAAAATAAAAAAATAAGAATATTATGAGGATAGGAAGCTTGTTTTATATTTCTTTAAACACTGTTTACATTGTTCCTAACCAAATGCAGGAGACACGGTATTGAGACTGATAAGTAATAGCAATTAATATTTAAGTTGATATCAACATGGAAGTTATGCATGTTTGAATATTTGAATTATTTTTCTACTCAAATATATTTTCTTTAAATATATTAAAAATATGATTTATTATTATAGATGTTCTTCCCAAGTATTTCTGAAAAGAAGAATTCGTGATTCCAATTAATATGTGAGGAATTCACTATATACAACATATTACCAAATCACCTATTACAAGATTTCTTCAAAGCAATATGACTTTTTTTAAAAGATTTTAATTTATTTATTGAGAGAGAGAGAGAGAATGATAGAGAGAGCACATGAGAGGGAGGAGGGTCCGAGGGAGAAGCAGACTCCCCGCCGAGCAGGGAGCCCGATGCGGGACTCGATCCTGGGACTCCAGGATCATGACCTGAGCCGAAGGCAGTCGCTTAACCAACTGAGCCACCCAGGCGCCCCTGACTTTTTTTAATATTCTGAATATACATGTGCTTTATTTCAGATCCTTCTACTGAAGAAGTATTTTTTTCTGGTTTTAGTGGTTTAGAATGTTGAATATATGAATACTGAATGATCAGGATGGAATTTATTGAATCCTAAGTTGAAATTAATCAAAAGACTTACATATGCACATTTAACACACTTCCAAATTATTGCACTTATACATCTTATTCATGGTGATTTCCTCTGAAATTGCAAAATCACAGGTGGTATGACTGTTTGTTTGGTTCATTCCAACCTGTTCTTCAATCAGACAGTGTATATAAAGCATTTCCTTCTACCAAAAAGGATATTCATTTAAAAGCTGCCCCTTCAAAGTCATTCCCTTAAATTAAGACAGTTTGTGTTAACATTTTGCTCTACCACTGCTTTAGTTCACCAACATGTTTCACGTTTTGTCAATGTCTTTTTCTACCCTGCAATTCTGGCCCCAAACAACATAACTACCTATCAAGATACAAACAATATTGCTTTTTTAATTTCTAGGGAAAAAAGTCAAACCTAAGTATACTTGAGGGAAAACTATAATTACTTCATATAATTAATTACTTTTCCACAACAGCAACTGTGACAATTATTCATTCTAAGAAAGTCTAATCACATTACAGAAACTTGTTCCGGTTACTTAGCTCTCAACACAATCAGGAAAATTGATACAGGGTTGGTCTGTATTGAGACCTGTTTCATTTTATCATATTGATGTCATTTTTACCATGCTAGATTCCTTAATTTTTGAAGCTAAACAGATGTCAGTCACTAGCCCAGATGTCAACTGCTGGGCTCCTATAAGTCCTCTACCTTTAGAAAATTTCTTTTCTAATATTTTAAATGAAATGGTTTAAAGGCCCACCTACAAAGGGTGAAAAGTTCACATGCTACCTCTACCACCTGCTGTCTACAGTGTCTCTGAGAGCTCACTGGGGGTTTAATGTTCCTTTATTACATCTTACCCTAAAGTTCTAGTTCTCCAAATTCCTAATTTCACCCATGAATATTTTCTTTTCTTTTTATTCATCTTAAAATAACAGAAACATGGAACACAGGATTTTTGCCTTGACTTCTACAAAATATCATTTACATAAATTGATTTTATATAGTATACAATCTTTTTTTAAAGTTTTTATTTTAATTCCAGTTAATATACAGTGTAATGTTAGTTTCAGGTGTACAATATCGTAATTCAACACCCATCATCAATCAATCCCCGTCATCTATTTAACCTATCCCCTCAAACCTCTCCTCTTTTATAGTGTATATAATCTTAAGACATAGATTTTGGACTGACAGAGGAAAAAGGATAGAAATCTTGAGACTTTCTCACTGGCCAAGTATTTTCCTTAGGTTCTTGTTCTCTTGCTCTGTTGCTCCTTTCTGCTTCTTCCTTCTCTAAGCTGGCTACAAAAAGAAAAAGAAAATGACTCCTATTTTACTAAGCAGAATCATTCAACTCTTTGTCTCACCTTGGCCTGTTTTGTTAAGAGGGAGTTCAGCTACCAGATTTTAGATGGATCCTTATTTTTTTTTAATTCCACCTACAGTTTTCCTTTAGTAAGATCTTGATCTCCAACTCAGTGATATTTCAAAAGAAATTAAGCATATCATCTAATGGAACTACACATAGGATTATCCAAACTGATTACAGAGAGAGTGTCTTCTCATTTTTGTCCAATGGCATCAAATTCTTGTTTTACTCTCAGGTATCTTGTAACTGAATTTGAGTATTCTTCTTTCCAGGGCACTAGTACCCCAAACCTCATTCAATCTGCTATCAAACCTCTGTCTCTTTCATGGGAGACATTATTTCTTTCAGTCAGTTCCCCTTCTACATTATTTTTTTAAGATTTTTTTTTTTTTTGTCAGAGAGAGAGACAGAGAGAGCACAAGCAGGGAGAGTGGCAGGCAAAGGAAGAAGCAGGCTCCCCACTAAGCAAGGAGATGCGGGACTTGATCCCAGGACCCTGGGAGCATGACCTGAGTCGAAGGCAGATGCCCAACTGACTGAGCCACCCAGGCGTCCCTCCCTTCTACATTATTCTAATTAAATTTTCAGAATGTATATTTTCTTCCAAATATGTTCATCCTCCTTATAATGTTAGCAAATGTGTTTCTTAGACCTGGCCTACACGTAAATCCTCTGTGGTTTAGAGAGAATAGGTTGCCCCTACAGTTGCTTCACTCTAGTGTTAAAGAAAAAACTTCAGGAGAGTTACCCATACAACAAAAGTTCTCCAGTTCTGAGACACTATTTCTCAATAGCCAATGTAAACTTCTTGTTTGTGATACTACATAGTTCTTAGCATATGGAATTAACTTAATAAATCATTAATTTGAACTCTGATTGAACTTCACTTGCCTAGAAAAAGTTAATTTGCAAATTACTAGACTCTTGTTGATGATTCTTTGCCTAGGTGATGAAGATATACAATATTGCTGGAAAGACTTGCATATCTAGCACTTTATGTTGCCCTGAATTTGACTATTATACTTAATCTTGATTTTTTTTTTCCTACAACTGTATGCCTTATTAAGCAGATTTCTTTGAATGGCTCTTCTCCCAAACTTTAAAAAAATTCAAGCAACATATGGGTAAACATTACTGTCAATCATGTACACTTTGTGAACATGTACTATATGTGGAAATATCCACCATGTAATGGAGATTCAAATAAATTATAGGACATAGTCTCTGCCCTCCAGTAGCTTACATTATAGTAGTACTATTAATAATAAGAATAAAAATAACTGACATTTCAGTAAGTGTACTAATTGCTTTATAAAAATTATCTCCATAAATCTATATAATATGATGAAGAAAGAACGATGGATATTACAGGCTACTGAATGTGATATAAAGAAAGGTACTGAGATTGAAATGGATTTGACATACTTAAAGAGAAAATGAATAAACTGCTTTTTTTAAAGGAATTATTATTATTATTTTAAAAGATTTTATTTATTTATTTGACAGAGACACACCGAGAGAGGGAACACAAGCAGGGGGAGTAGGAGAGGAAGAAGCAGGCCTCCTGCTGAACAGGGAGCCCAATGTGGGGTTCGATCCCAGGACCCTGGGATCATGACCTGAGCCAAAGGCAGATGCTTAATGACTGAGCCACCCAGGCGCCCCATAAAGTGCCCTCATTAGAGTAGTTTTTATTTAGAGAAAGATTATACTGAGAGAGGTTACTTAGGTTCTTAGTCATTATGTTGAGAAGTTTACGATTTATCATCTCACTAATGGTTAACACTAATGTTTATTTTATATGTGACTGAGTTTAAATGTTGGTGATGATATAGCCAAGACTAACTTTAAGCAGGTTAATCAGTCAACAGATTTCATGTGTTGAAAGAGAAAAAGACTGATGGCACAGAAACCAGAAAGAAGGGGTGCCTGCGTGGCTCAGTCCTTAAGTGTCTGCCTTCAGCTCTGGTCATGATCCCAGCGTCCTGGGATCGAGCCCCGCATCAGGCTCCCTGCTCTGCAGGAAGCCTGCTTCTTCCTCTCCCACTCCCCCTGCTTGTGTTCCCTCTCTCGCTGTGTCTCTCTCTGTCAAATAAATAAAATCTAAAAAAAAAAAAAAGAAACCAGAAAGAAATTAGCAGACGAGATAAGAAATGATTTGGAACTGGACTTAATTAAGCAAGTAGAAATAGAAGGATGGGATAAATTATGTGAGACTTCAAAATAGAAGAACCTAACTTGTTATCTGATGGATTTCAGAGGGAGGAGGATGCAATGAAAGCAAATGATGAAGAATTTATTTTATAACCACATCTTGTCTTTGCCACTGTCATTCACCTGCTTCTCCTTGGAAACCTTAAATTCTAATAATTCACTTAATACATCATTGATTCAGGGATGCCTGGGTGGCTCAGTGGTTTAAGCATCTGCCTTTGGCTCAGGTCATGATCCCAGGGTCCTGGGATTGAGTTCCACTTCAGGCTCCCTGCTCATCTGGGAGTCTGCTTCTCTCTCTCCCTCTGCCTACCACTCCCCCTGCTTGTGCTCTCTCTCTCTCTGACAAACAAATAAATAAAATCTTTTAAAAAATACATCGATTCACATGGAATAAGTCTAAATTCTTTATCATGGATTGCAAGGTTCTTCAGATATGATCTTCATGACCTCACACATGATTATTTCTCCAGACTTTGCTCCTCCCAATTCAAAGAATAGATATGTTTGAGTGCCTACCATGCATTAAGCTTTGTAGCACAGTTGTTTTCAAAACTTTTGCTCTTAGGACTCACAATTTGAAAAAAAAATAGGGAGGTTCTCAAAGAATGTTTCTTTAGGCGAATTATACTATCTACATTTTTTACTATAGTAGAAATCAAAATTGCAAAATTAGAAAAATATATATGTATTATATTATTTTATTTTTTAAATTTTTATTGTTATGTTAATCACCATACATTACATCATTAGTTTTTGATGTAGTGTTCCATGATTCATTGTTTGTGCACAACACCCAGTGCTCCATGCAGAACGTGCCCTCTTTAATGCCCACTATAATAAGCTTACAATAAATTTCATTATTGCAAAGAAATACCATCGTTATTTTCCTTGAAGTGGCAGACCTACTTAGTTCATTTGTAAGAAAATATCTCCTAAGTATACAACCTCAAATAACAGTTTGTCTTTCATTCAACAGTGCTCCACAAAAAAGTGGGTGACTAGTTTATCTCACATTTCAAACAACTGCACGATTGTTAAGAAAAGTGCAATGCTTTTTCCTGAGGAAACATTGTATGTCTGGATGCAGCAGAGGGACTTTATGCATACTTTCTATTTTGTCACACAAATTATTAAAAGATATGTATTCAAGGGTCCTAAAATCAGTATCTTTTATGGTTTTATCAAAGACATTATTGAATGAGACTACATTTTAAATTTTAATACTGTTTTGTGCCACTGCTTTGATTGAATCATGGCTCTGGCAGATTTGCCACCACTGTTTTTGCTCCATTAGCAAAAATATCAAGGCAGTGAAAAAGGCTCACAACGTGTTTATATTATAATGAAAATAATTTTGACTCTATGGACCCCCTGAAGTATATCTAAGATCCTGAAGTCTGCAGCCTATATTTTGAGAAGACCTGTACCAGAATAAAATAGTAATCAAGGCCAGTGTGACCAAAGCATGGCAAGCTAGCAAGTGGTAAAACTATGCTGTTTTCCACAGTTTGCCCTAGTTTGCACTCACACCAATGGTGCATGAGGGTTCCTATTTCCCCAAACCCTTGGGGATACTTATTTCTTGTGTTTTTTTATTTTAACCAGTTGACAGCTGAGAGTTCAGGTCTTTCTCCTCTTTGGTTAAGTTTATTCCTATAGGTACTTTATTATTTTTGGTTCAATTGTAAATGGGATAGTTTTCTTAATTTCTCTTTCTGATGTTTCATGATTAGTGAATGAAAAATGCAACAGATTTCTGTACATTGATTTTGTATCCTATGACTTTAGTGAATTCATTTACCAGTTCTAGTAGTTTTTTTTGGTGGAGTCTTTAGGGTTTTCTATATATAGTATCATATCATCTGCAAATAGTCAAGTTTTACTTCTTCCTTCCCAATTTAGATGCCTTTTATTTATTTATTTTGTTGTTGTTGTTGTCTGATTGCTGTGGTTAGGAGTTCCAGTACTATGTTGAATAAAACTGGTGAAAGTGGCCATCCATGTCTTGTGCCTGACCTTAGGGGAAAAGCTCTCAGTTTTTCCCAATTCAGTATGATGTTTGATGTGGGTTTTTCATATAAGGACTTTATTACGTTGAGGTATGTTCCCTCTTAACCTACTTTGTTGAGGGTTTTTATCATGAAGGGATGTTGTACTTTGTCAAATGCTTTTTCTGCTTCTATTGAAATGATCATATGGTTTTTATTCTTTCTCTTATTGATGTGATGTATCACATTGATTGATTTGTGAATATTGAACCACCCTTGCAACCTAGGAATAAATCCCACTTGATTGTGGTGAATGATTTTAATCACAACCTTGGGATCATGAGCTGAACCAAAATCAAGGTCAGATGCTTAACCAACTGAGCCACCCTAGGGCACCTAAATGTTTTTTAGAATTAATTTGTGAAGCCATCTGGTTCAGGACTTTTGTTTGTTGGGAGGTTTTTGTTTTGGGATTTTCTTTTTTTTTTTATTACTGATTCAATTTCATTGGTGGTATTCAGTCTGTTAAAATTTTCTATTTCTTCCTGCTTTAGTTTTGGTAGGTTATATGTTTCTAAGAATTTACCCATTTCTACTAGGTTGTCCAGTTGGTTGGCATAAAAGTTTTCATAATATTGATTTAAAATTGTTTGTATTTCTGTGGGGTCAGTTGTTATTTCCCTTCCCTCCTTTGTGATTTTGTTTGAGTACTCTCTCTCTCTCTCTTTTGGTGAGTCTGGCTAGAGGTTTATCAAATTTTTTTGGTCTTTTCAAAGTATCAGCTCCCAGTTTCATTGATCTGTTTTTTTTTTTTTTTTTTTTTTTAGTTTCTATTTGGTTTATTTATACTCTAATCTTTAGTATTTCCTTCTTTTTACTCTTTTTGGGATTTGTTTGTTCTTCTTTTTCTAGCTCCTTTGGTATAAAGTTAGATTTTTTTATCTGAGATTTTTCTTGCTTTTTGAGTTAGGTCTGTATTGCTTTATACTTCCCTTTTAGAAAACTGCTTTGGCTTCATCCCAAAGATTTTGGACTGCTATGCTTTCATTTTCATTTGTTTCCATGTACTTTTTGATTTCTTCTTTGATTTCTTGGTTGACCCATTCATTGTTTAGTAGCATTCTATTTAACCTCCATGTATTTGTGCTCTTTCCAGATTTTTTTCTTGTGGTTGACTTCTAGTTTTATACAGTTGTGGTCAGAAAATATGCATGGTATGAGGTCAGTCTTCTTTTTTTTTTTATTCTTATGTTAATCCCCATACATTACATCATTAGTTTTAGATGTAGTGTTCCATGATTCATTGTTTGTGCATAACACCCAGTGCTCCATGCAGAATGTGCCCTCCTCAATACCCACCACCAGGCTAACCCATCCTCCCACCCCCCTCCCCTCTAGAACCCTCAGTTTGTTTTTCAGAGTCCATCGTCTCTCATGGTTCGTCTACCCCTCCGATTTCCCCCCCTTCATTCTTCCCCTCCTGTTACCTTCTTCTTCTTCTTTTTTCTTAACATATATTGCATTATTTGTTTCAGAGGTAGAGAACTGAGATTCAACAGTCTTGCACAATTCACAGTGCTTACCAGAGCACATACCCTCCCCAGTGTCTATCACCCAGTCACCCCATCCCTCCCACCCCACCCCCCACTCCAGCAACCCTCAGTTTGTTTCCTGCGATTAAGAATTCCTCATATCAGTGAGGTCATATGATACATGTCTTTCTCTTTTTGACTTATTTCGCTCAACATAATACCCTCCAGTTCCATCCACGTCGTTGCAAATGGCAAGATCTGGTATGAGGTCAGTCTTCTTGAATTTGTTGAGGTTTGTTTTGTGGGCTAAGATGTGATCTATTCTAGGAATGTTCCATTTGCATTTGGAAAGAATATGTATTCTGCTGTTTTAGGATGGAATGTTCTGATTATACCTGCTAAATCCATGTGATACAGTATGTCATTCAAAGCCATTATTTCCATGTTAATTTTTTATTTGGATGATCTGCCCATTGATGTAAGTATAGTTGTAAAATCCCCTACTATTATTGTATTACTATTGATTAGTTCCTTTATGTTTGTTATTAACTGTTTTATGTATTTGGCTGCTCCCATGTTGGGTGCACAAATCTTACAATTGTTATATCTTCTTGTTGGATAGTCTCCTTTATTATTATAGTGTCCTTCATTGTCACTTGTTACAGTTTTTTTTTTTTTAAGTCTAGTTTATCCAATTGTAAGTATTATTACCCTGTCCTCTTTTGACATCCATTTGTATGATAAATATTTCTCCATTCCCTCACTTTCAATCTGCATGTCTGTAGGTCTAAAATGAATCTCTCATAGGCAGCACATTGATGGGTCTTGTTTTTTTTTTTTTTTTGGTGTTGTTGTTTTAATCCAGTCTGTCACCCTATGTTATTTGATTTAGTCCACTTACATTCAAAGTAATTATTGATAGATATGTATTTATTGCCATTTTGTTACTTGTTTTGTGTTTGTTTTTGTAGTTTTTCTCTGATCTTTTCTTCTCTTTCATGGTTTGCTGGTTTTCTTTAGTGATATACTTGGATACTTTTCTCTTTATTCTCTGCATATCTATTACTGGTTTTTGATTTGTGGTTACCATTCACTTTAGGTATATGATGTCATAAACTACATTATTTTATTTTATGAATCCTTTGATTTACTTTTACAGATATACTTAGTTTTCATGCTCTCATTTATGGTCTTTCCTTTCCATTCAAAGAGTATCCTTTAATATTTCTTGTAGGGCTGTTTTATTGGTAATAAACTCTTTTAGTTTTTGTTTGTCTGGGATACTATCTCTCCTTCTATTTGGGATAGAATATTCTTAACTGCAGATTTTTTTTTTTTTTTCCTTTTAGCACTTTGAATATGTTGCGCCATTCCCTTCTGGCCTGAAGTTTGCTGAAAAATCTGCTTATAGCCTTATGGGGTTTCCCTTATGTAACTTACTTCTTTTTTCTTGCTGTTTTATTTTTTTTTCTTTATCACTACATTTTTGCCATTTTAATTAATATGTGTCTTAGAGTGGACCTCCTTGGGTTTATTTTTTGGAGGGATTTCTCTGCCTTCTGGATCTGGGTATCTGTTTTGTTCACCAGATTAGTGAAGTTTTCAGCTATTATTTCGTCAAATAAATTTTCTGTCCCCTTTTTTTCTCTCTTCTTTTTCTGGTTTCCCTATAATGCACATGTTGCACTATATTTGATGGAGTCACTTAGTTCCCTAAGTCTATTCTTGTTTTGCATATTTTTTCCCCCTCTCATTTGCTCAGCTTAATTTCAATCACTCTGTCTTCCAGGTCATTAATTCATCCCTCTGCTACCTCTAGCCTGCTATGTATTCCATCTAGTATATTTTTAATTTCATTTATTGTCTTCTCCATCTCTGATTGGTTATTTTTATCTCATTTAAAGGGTCTCACTGATGTCCTCCACTTATTTTTTCTCAAGGCTGGTGAGTATCTTTTTGATCATTATTTGAAATTCTCTATCAGGCATATTACTTATCTTCATTTTGCCCAGGTCTTTTCCTGTGGTTTTATCCTATTCTTTCATTTGGGATATATTCTTCTCTCTCCACATTTCATCTAACTCTCTGCATCTGTTTCTCTGTGTTAGGAAAGTCAGCTATATCTCCTGCTCTTGAAAGTAGTGGCCTTATGAAGAAGAGGTCCTGTAGTGTCCTGCAGTGCAGTGTTTCCTGTTCCCTAGGTCGTGGTGCTTCTGGGAATGTCTCCTATGTGTGTTGTGTGCACTTTGCTGGATGTTTTTCCCTTTTGTCCAGTTGTCTATAGAGGTTCTCTTTGACTGCTGTGGGCAGTGTTTGGGCCCCAGTAAGGGTGGGGCATGTTCTAACAAAGTGCATCCTGGTCTACTTGTGAAATGAGACCAGCTACCCCTGCCACCAGCTCCCCCTCCCCCAGAACAGAAGTCTTGCAATATGTGTGGGTCAGGAGAGGCATTATTGGAGGCAGTTTGTGCTGGTCTTCTGTGGAAAGGGCTCTGCAGGAAGGAAACTGAGGCAAGTATGATTGGGAATGACAGATCTGCCAAAGTGCAGGGTGGAGGGGGCCTTGGTAGGGAATGTCAGAGCACTGCCGGTTCCCCACAGGTAGCCCCTTTTTTATGCTGGGGGTAGGGGAGAGAAATAGTGCCTACCAGCTCTTTTGTTCCTGGAGAGGTCTTCTTGTGATTCATGCCTTCCTGGGACAAGCTCTGAGATGAGTAAATAACTCACTTCTACATGTTCCAAGCATTTTTCAAAATGCTGGTTCTATGCTGTATCTGCACAGGCTGCTTGCTGTGCTGTCTCTTTAAGGGCAAGGACTCAGTTTCCTCATGCCCTCCTTGCTCTCCCAGAGCTGAGCCCAGTGATTTTTAAATTCTAGGCTTTAAGTCCTGCTGGTCCTAAGAACTCATGAAATTTGAAACTCTCACTTTTAAAGCCAAATGTTATGGGGAATGTCTTCCCTGTGCAGGCTCCCTGGTGTGATAGTTTCTTACCCTTCTCTGTACCTCTGGCTTTTCCTGACTGTGGACAGTCATGGTCTATTGCACTCCAAACTGTGTCTTCACCCTTCCTACCTTTTTCAGTGTGACCTTTCTTTACCTTTAGCTGTGGAGTTTGTTCTGCCTGTCTTCTGTTCATTTTCTGAGCTATTTATGCTGATATGTTATATAGTTGTATCCATGAAACCAGGTGAACTTAGGATCCTCTTACTCTGCCATCTTCCCCCCCCAATCTCCATCTTTAAATAATTTAGAAGGAACAACTGAAGGACTGCCCAAACTTGTTTTGAATATATGTCAATGGTAATTATCATGTGCTACCAAACCCTGTTTTGAATATATGTCTATGGTAATTATCATGTGATATACTCATGGGCTGTTAAACTTTCTATTTTGTTCTATTTTATTTACCACTTTGAGAATAGATTTTTCTATGTTCTCTCTCAAAAAAGAAAAAGAAATATCTGTCATTCACATTTTAATTAAATGAATATCATAATATCTGTAACAAACTACTATATTGACATAAGTTACAGCAAAATGCTTAGTAGAAACAACATATCATAACTTTTGCACTTTAATCTAGTAAAAACATCTATTTTTTTTCTGGATCCCATGCTTTCTCCAAACATTAAGATTAATCGTTTGTAGATCCACAAGTCATATACTCACAATTTATTTTCCTAAATGCAAAGAGTCCGTTTAGAGCATACAGTTATGGAATATGAGTGCTTAAGGGAAAGGAAGGGGAACTGGGCAAGAATCTTTGTAATGTGGTAAAAAATATAAGAAGGCAGAGCTAGAGCTCTCAGTGCAGTATCCTAGTGCATTTCTCTCTGCTTTAATGCTCTTTTCTTTTCTTCCCACCTATTCAAACACAATCAATACCTCACCACCCACTTAATTCCAGTCTTTTCCTTAAAGTCTTTGGTGTGAATTGCTTAATAAATGTGCCAGAAGAGAGTCCAAGAAAGATCTCTGATGAAACTATGATTAATATAAGGTATGTTCTATACAAAAGAGACTACTGGGCATTTTTTCTACCTCAGTGTAGTTCAAGATTTGTTAATCAGTCCAAATATCTGTAACCAGGCTTTGGAACCTTCAGGGCAATCTGAGTCTGTCCTGCCCCCAAAGAAAGAAGCCACCTCTTCTCTGAAGCCAGATCCAAATATCTGTAACCTCTGATGATTATGTGGGCTTGTATTTTTGTCTGGTTTATCCACACCATCCAGGACATTTCCTGACTTAGAGTAGCATTTGATACATTTTTATTAAAAGAATAATACCAATGAAAGGCTACCAGGAGGTTTATATGTCAATAAGGAGAGATCATCCAAGTATATATAATGAGTTTATGAAAGGCACTGAAAAGTTTTATTTTTATCCAATTACTGCCTTTAAACATCTCCTGCTAGATTTCCCTTCTGCCCTGGATGACATTCTCAGTGGGTTGCCAGCTTTCTGTACACTTCAAGTTATTAGAACAAGGTCATTTTTGGCAATTGGGACTAATTTTTAGAACGAATATATCCAGGCCTGCCATGATCCAAACTTCAGTCTCTCATCATTTTTTTCTTTAGATTAGGTTTACCTTATGGTTAGGGAAACTGTGCTAGGGGAAAAGGAATATTTTTTTTTCTTCCTTTTCCTATTCTTGATGAATCCTTTGATGCTGTTGAAAAGATAAAGGCCAAAAATCCTAGTTGGCCTAATTGCCTGGCACTGTTGGAGTTTTGCAAGGCTATCTGCATAGCAGACTCCCAAATGTTGATTCTGTAGTGGGTTGCACATTATGGTTCTTTGGAGGCTCCTTAAAATCTATCATGCTTCCCCATTTCTACTCTCTGACTGATAAGATTATGCTTATATCTCCCTCCCACTTGTAGCCCCTAGGAGTCTACCCTCCCTCCTCCCATCTTCTTATCTCCTTCTCTTAAGTTGCATTGGCTAGAAGCCATCAAGATGACCCAAGCATGGCTACTTCTGCAGGATTAACTTCTGTCCCACAGAAAGTTCATGAACCTTTGCTCTTCCAAATGCTGGACTTAGTGTAACTCTCTGTAACCTTTTAATCTCATTTGGCCTTCAAGTATAACTCTTATCCACCTCATGACTTTAAAAAAGTAGGAGTTAATTTCTATGCCTTTATACTACCAGGTCATCCACCTTCAAAGTCAAGGGAAAGGATGCAAGGTTTTCCTGAGATTTTTCTAACATGTTCTGCTCCATTGTGTTCTCTATAATGGACATCTGAATTTCTGTAGCTTAGAAAAAGCATTTAGCAGAGAAGTGAGAGATGTATTTTCTTCCTGCAGATAGTCCAATTACCACAAGGGGTTCCTCTGGACCATCTTCTTTTGGCTTGAGGAAAGTATCCTTTTTCTTTCCCCTTAGTGATGGGAAATGAAAACTCAAGTCTACTTCCATCAGCTTTATATAGTCTGATGACTTATTTATGTATTTTTTTACTTTTCCTGATTTTCTTTAAATTTCTAATTGATTATTTAGGGTGAGCCATATTTGACATCTTGATTTAATTTAATTTAATTATTTAATTTAATTTAATTTAATAATTTAATTTAAATTCCAGTAGAGTTAACATACATTGACATCTTTTAATAAATAACACATGGGCATGTGTAGCACCATTCTTTCAAATATAAGAATACTTAGTATTTATTGTTCTCAACTTTAAGGCTTTAGTAAAAGTTCTGAGATGATTGGAAAACTGTTAGAATATGGAAGATAATTTAAAATAATATAGTCTAAGCCACTGTGTTACAGAGGAGACAATAACTGCCCAAAGTCCTAAAATCCATGGCAAAGTTGAATTTAGTACACAAGCACTGTTTTTCTTTCAGAGAGGAATCATTTCTGGAAGCTTATTAGGAAACTATATTTAAAACAATGTTCTGATCAGACAGAATAACTTCACAGAAAGGAATCATCTAAATTTATGAAAAGACCAATTTGTATGATTATAAACTTGATGGTCTATTTTATTACTTAAAAAAAATAAATCTCCTTCAATAGAATCCAAAAGATATTAGGTTCTTGCCAATTTATGTTCAATAATGAAAAAACAGATTCCAGTGTATTACTTTTTCTTCCCAATTCACTGCATTATATTTGACAATAACAACTGTTTTTTTTTTCCTAAATTCAATATTCCATCATATTTTGTCATCTTTAATTTCAAACTAACCTACTTTTTTGTCTTGATTTTTACTGATGGCTCCACTTTTCTCTCACATGCTGGCTCAAAACAGCAAACAGAAATATCTTTTACTCTCTCCTCTCTTATCCTTCTCATCCAATAAGTGTCAATTCCACTGGATGTGTTTATATTTTGTTTTTAACCTCCAGCCCATTCTTTCCATTTTCAGTTCTTTTGCCTGTAACTATTAACCTTTCTCTCATTTGGTAATCCTCCATTAGTAAACATCCTCTGTTATTAAAAATATGATAAAAAATAAAATAGAAAATGCATAGTTATTTCTTAAAGTTAAGCTTACAGAATTATAGATCTAATAGGGGAAAACATTTATATCATCTGATTGAGCAAGCCCTTTGATGCTAAAATTATCTTTACATAATGATCATTTAGCTCATGCTTTAACTCTATAGAGAACAGACAGACTCTCTTGAGATAGAGTTAATTCTACCAATGAGCAACTCTGGCTTCTTAGAATGATCTTCTTTTTAAATTAATTCTAACTCTCACTTTTTTGTATTTTGACTGATTTGTCCCTTTGGATATTTTAAAATAAATCTAAGTTGCTCACATATGACAAACTTTCAGCTATTTAAAGATAGCAGTTGTATGTAGTATTACCTCTGGAATTCTGACTTTCGAGCCAAAATTCCTGCCTATTTGCCATGTGACAATTCTTTCTTGCTATAGGAAATAATAGGCTGATGTATCTCACTAAGACATCAGGATACTGGAAGTGATATTTCTATATGATAGTTAAGAAAAAAAAAAAGATTCTTTTTTTCAAAGTCTTTATATCTTCTTTTATTCCATGAACAATTATAGTTGCCTACCGTTAAGTAATATACCATTAAGCTTGATCTCAATGTCCCAAATAAAGAAGACAATCTACAATTGAAAGTCACTACTGTCAATCAGGATATGAAAAAACAGGTAAAATCACCTCAAAAAGTATGAGCAGAATAACTGCCCAGAGTTCAACTACAAAAAAACCTTTTGGCTTGACCCCCTAAGACATATGTATATTGGAGTTCTGAATATATTTTACTCATTGGCTTAAAAAAGCAAAAATTAATTGATTCAGGGAAGACTTTCCAAGAAGAAGGAGGTCTTCCCTGAATCTTCCTTCAAAATTTCTTTAAACATTAGTTCTAATATTTAATTCTCATTCCTTTATTTTCTTTTATCATTTTCATTATAATACGGTTTCAAGTTTTTTCTTATCTCTTTGCTTTCCCTCCAGTAAATACATTCTTATTTATCTATGTTTCTCTTACATGATTGAGCCTGGAGCTGAACATAATATCACAGTCATTATTAGCATGATAGATGCAAAGTAGATCTAACCTCTTCCTTGTTCTTGACATTGTTAAATACAGCTGAAGATAATATTAGGGGTGTGTGTGTGTGTGTGTGTGTGTGTGTGTGTGTGTGTGTTTGGTAGGCACATACCACTGCTGACTCATAATCAAATCAATAATTAGTCATTGAATACTTGTTACCATCTTCTGTCTTACAGATTTTTTTTTTTTTTGAGAAAGGGAAGCAGAGAGAGAAAGAGAGATGGGGGGGGGGCAGAGGGAGAGGGAGGCTCCACACCCAGAGCCAAGTCCAATGTGAGCATTGATCTCACAACCTAAAGATCATGACCTGAGCCAAAATCAAGAATCGGATGCTTAACTGACAGAGCCACCCAGGCACTCCTTGTAGACTTTTGAAATAGCAACCTATTCTACCTGCTTACATTCTTGCCCGAAGTCTACAATCTATTTTCCATAAAGTATCCAGCATGATCTTTTAACATGTTATCAAGTTACATCTCTGCTTAAAACATGATCTGGTCATTGCCTATTTACTAATTTCACTCCTTATGACTCTTCTTGTCATATACTCTCTTTATCCGTATAGGTTCTTCTATCTTCTATGTTGGTTCTTCTTCACAGTAAGTGCTTCCTCATGAGGGCTTTGACATTTGCCTTCCTGTGCTGCTGAAACACTTTCTCTCGGATATTCACATGGCTTGCTTTTCCACATTCATGAGGTGTTTCCTTAGAGACCTATTCAGAATGATATTTCTTGCCATCTTATGTAAAGCAGCACCTTGCTACCCCATCACCATACACATCACTTATTATCCCTTTCCTCTACTTAATTTCTTTATGGAAATTATCCCTGCAGACCTTGTATTATTTTGTTTCTTACTAAATTGTCTATCTTTTCTCCTAGAATGTGAGTTCCTCAAGGATGCAGGTTTTGTCTGTCTTGTTCACTGCTATATCTTTAGTGACTAGAATGATATATAGCAAGTACTAAATTAATATTTGTTAAATTAGCATATAAACAAATGATTTCAGCTAAAAAAACACTTGGAATTTATTAGGCCAGTGGGACTGGCTTTTTATCTCTATACTCTATCTGTAATACAAAACATCTTTTACAAATTATTTGTGCTATGCCTACTTGGAACTTTTTAACCATAGCTATGATTTTTTTTTTTTTTGAAGACAGACTGAATCATAAATGAAACAAATGTTCCATCTTGAGTTCTACTGAATCCTTTAGAAAAAAAGCCATCAAACAAGCAAAAACCAGCTCATTCCTTCAGGATTATGGATCCAGGGGCCAGGTTGAAATAGTTCTTGCTCAATTTAGGCATTAGACAAAAATAGCCCTAGGCCAGCAAAGTCATTATCAGTTAATGCTCTCTCTGAATTATTTTAGAAGAGCACGTAGAAAGGCATACAAGTCAGGTGTCCTCTTGGACACCTTTAGGGCATCTTGAAACAAAATCTGCCAGACCTACATGCTGAGTGAAAATGTGTAGCATGAGACCTCAGATGCCTGATCAAAGACACTGGTGATTCAAAGATTTTACTTTTATTATTTTTTTTTGCTTTTTTTCATACATTTTTCTTTTCTTTCTTTCTTCTTTCATTTTTAATGCCTATTTTCACAATATTCTGAAATAAACTAAGATAATTGCTACTTCTTTAACCCAGAACTACAGGGCATCCAAAAATACCTCAGTTTAGTTCATAGTATTAAAAGAGATGAGGATGATCAGGTTAAAAAATCCAAAATTATTTATCATTTTTGGAGGTTTTCTTACCAAAAATTGCTATAACCAGAAACACAGCTTATGCTGTGTTTTTTTTTTTTTTTTGCACTGAGGTAGCCTCTATGCTGTGTTCTTCACAGAAGAAAAGAATCAAACAAGTAATTAATCATTTCCTTTTTCCTTTCATTTATTTAAAAATAGGTACCCATACTTATAGAAAATATTATTCTAGGTCTTTTGTAAGAGACATCAAATAAAGCACACATCACCTCTGTTTTTGTAGAGTCCTGCTTTTTTTTAATTTCAGCATATAAAAATTATAATTGCAAATATGCAAGTACTAAAAAGGAAAAGATCATCACTTAAAACCATATTTATCCCTGATGTGGCCCATTTGGATGGTTCTGCCACACTCTAAATCTATAGGAAGGATGAGGTCATGCTGTAAGCACAGACACCATCATAAAGACATCATAAGAAAACTGAATTTTCCGACAAATTTCTGTTAAAGCTACAGTGAGAATTAGTATGGAAAGTATTTTTTTTTCAAATGCTAGAAAAAATATTGTGGTTGATAGATATATCAAATAAATATCACCAAATATAGAAATCTACAGTTTCAAGAAATACGTAGTTGACTTAGTTGGTTGTTAGCAAAATATTTTCCCAAATAGCTAAAATAAACTATAGTCTTACAATTAGTTATATATGATTTATTTTACACATGACATATTTTAAATATTTGGGTCCTGATAAGCCTGTAAATTTTATCTAAGGTCAAGGAGAACAGGATTTTTTTTTTTTGTATTTCTCTGCATCTCAGTTGTGTCCAGCTTGTTTGGGATCTCATGAATGTAACTGTCTCTACATTTTATAGGCAGAATAGACCTGTATTGAATTAATGAGATATAGAAAATGCAGCTGTTTTCTTGATGACAAATTACTCAAATTACTAAATAGAGGCAGCCCCTCAGAAGTTCATGCTAAGCAATAAAACAATCTTCACCATAAATCGGCATTTTTCACTGTTTTATTAGTGTAGTAGAAATTTATCTCTGCTTAACAAATGATATCATGAACATCTGTTCACAAGTTCTTTTTTTTTTTTTAAAGATTTTATTTATTTATTTGAGACAGAGAGAATGAGAGAGAGAGAGAGAGCACATGAGAGGGGGGAGGGTCAGAGGCAGAAGCAGGCTCCCTGCCGAGCAGAGAGCCCGATGCGGGACTCGATCCTGGGACTCCAGGATCATGACCTGAGCGGAAGGCAGTTGTTTAACCAACTGAGCCACCCAGCGCCCAGTTCACAAGTTCTTGTGGACAGTTGATACAGTATGAATTTTCTGAGCATTATTTTACAATCACAAAAAGAACTAGTGTTGGCGGTCAATATTTTATTAGCAAAGATTTATCATTTTTTTTAAAGATTTTATTTATTTATTTGAGAGAGAGAGAATGAGAGAGAACAAGCACATGAGAGGGGGGAGGGTCAGAAGGAGAAGCAGACTCCCCGCCGAGCAGGGAGCCGGATGTGGGACTTGATCCCGGGACTCCAGGATCATGACCTGAGCCGAAGGCAGTCGCTTAACCAACTGAGCCACCCAGGCGCCCAAAGATTTATCATTTTTGAAAATAATAATTTCAATAAGAGTCAGTCCAGTTGAAGAAGAATGAGAAAACTTTCACGGCTCTTTTTAGATTATAAAATACTTTGATATATTTTGCTTACTCTTTAACCAATAATCAGGTAGAAAACTTTTCATTTTTCTCATGTAAGAGAAATAACATTCAGCTGACCTAATAAATTAGTTAATTCTCTCTTTACTCTCCAAAACACTGAGAACACGTATGTACTCTCATTTCTCTGGGATGTTGAATCTGACTCTCTTCAGGTGATGGTTTCTTTTTTATATCACTCTAGAAATTGCTGATAATTATAGATAACTCTTAGCATTTCCTTTGCCTTTAAGATAAAAATAAATAAAACTAAATTCAGGTACACTCCTCTGCCAAACCCCCACTTCCACTAACAAGGATAAATTAAAGTGTCTTCTGATTAATTACATGTCTGATAGCAACAGTGCACAGCTGATAAGAGTCAACTTGGTTTTTTTTTTGCACTGAGGTAGCCTCTATTATCATCATGACTTCCTGGGGACCGATACAAGGTGCATATATATAATTTCAAAATGATCACAGAGGAGCCATAATCCATTTCTCTTTCTCAACTGCAGTAGGGCCAGTCAAACTTAATATTATCAGGCACCTGTTTTCTGTAACACTTCTCTTCTCATTTCCTTTTAAAGTTCTTAGGCAGCACTAGTAGTAGTGACAAAGTTCTGTGCTATTATCCCACTGCCACCAAGAAGAAGGAGACAATTTGTATAAGCTTATCAATGACAGACATTCTCTGTTCAATAGTTTGTCATCTTCTTAGCAAAAGGAACAAACTGTCATCTGTCCAATAAAATGAATTTAACTCAATGAAGGAGAATGAGGTGAAAGTGGAGGGAAGGATGTGTGGGGTTTTCTTGTTTTTTTTTTTTTAATTATTATTTTTTTATTATTATGTTAATCACCATACATTACATCATTAGTTTTTGATGCAGTGTTCCATGATTCATTGTTTGCGTATAACACCCAGAGCTCCATACAGCACATGCCCTCTTTAATACCCATCACCATGCTAAAGCAGTACAGCTTACATCAGAAACATCAGAAAGTAATTCAGGAAAAAGGAACTAGATGTAATTACGTCAGAAGAAAGTCAGTGTAACTCTGAGAACTGAATTTCCTCTCTTGTCTCCCCTCCATGCTGTCTGATATATTGAAATCATTGCTATAAGAAGCAGCCTTCTCATTATTCTTAAACTAGTTACCATCTATGTGTCATTGGGTATGTGATAGAACCTCCCCGAGCCTCATCTCTATTGAGAACAAATAATACTTTACTTGCCAAAGTATAAAGAATCAAGCCACATGATCTCCAAATTATTTTTAATCCTAAAATTTTTTAATTTAGTGAGGGAGATTTTTTTCAATGTAGATGAGCTTTAAATATATCTAGTTTAAATAAATCCAATTAAATATTTTTTCTTAAGTTTATAACTTCGATAGAAATGCATAAACAGATTTGGGATGTTGCAAACAGTATGCTGGTACTGGGAAATGAAAAAAGAATGCTTTTTCAAAATCCTTCAACCAAATGATCCTTCAACCACATGATAATGTGGGTAATAATATCTGCATTCTAGCCTATTCTAATAATAAATAATTAATATTTGTATTTGACATATTTCACATACACATCTCTCTTAAGTTCAGTGTCCTATCAAGCTGTTTTATTATATTTCACAAAAAGAAACATATTGTTAATGATTATTATAACACAGAATTCTGTTAAATATTTTAAAAGAAATTAGAATAATTACTAGCCACATTCCCAAAGGGGTATGATAATTAAAAAACCCATTAGATAGGATATCTGTAAAACAGAGCAGAACAATTTAAACCCTTTAATTTTTGTTGTTGTGTTTGTTTAAACATGGATATTAAATGAAAAGCAATTAACAGAACCAACGAATGCAGTAAAATTGCTTATAAATTCAAAGAAGGTAAATCCTGTACCATATTGCTTCCTCCCAATTGCTGCCTCCATACACATCTGAAGGATAATAAATCTTTGAAGAATCATTTTTAAAGAAAACAACATGAATTTTGACAGAGAAGAGGTTGAAATGTTGATAATTTTTGTATATACATACAGAACTAGGCTATACTATTATGATTCCTCCCCAATTTCATACATTCTATCATGAAATTCTTAGATTTTATTCAAGTGAGTTTATCTTATGTTGATAAAAATAATTTTACTGATTTTTAAAGTGTTCTTCAAGCTCAGCTAATGAAGTTAGACCACAGTGTTCGCACTGTCACTGTATCTGAAATAAAAAGATACAAAGAAACCTTTCATCTTCTTTATTGTTAACTAAAACAGGATTATTATTTTCATATAAAATATTCATAGATATAAAAAAAATTATGTGGTAGAGCTCAAAAATGGACATGGATATATCTTATTGCTGTATGCACACTTTATTTCACTTTGTTGAGGTATGACTGATACACAATAGCTGTACATATTTCATGTATACAACTTGATAAGTTGGGAATAAGTATGCCTCTGTGAAACCATCACCATAATCTATGCCATAAACATATCCATCACCTCCAAAAGTTTTGCCTGCCCTTTTAATTTATTATTATTATGTTATTTTATTTATTTTATTATTTTATTTTATTTTGTGGTAAGAACACTTAAAATGAGATTTACCCTCTTGGAAAATTTTTAAATATGCCACTTATATAAAGAATCTATAAAGAATCTAAAATAGTCAAATTCATCAGAGCAGAGAGTAGACTAGTGGGTGCCAAGGAGCTCGAGAGAGAGGGGAAGAAAGAAGGTATTATTCCAAGGGTATAAAGTTTAAACTATGCAAAATGCATGCATCCTAGAGATCTACTGTATAGCATAATGCCTAAGTTAATATACTGTGTTCAATATCTTTAAAGTGTGCTTTTGCAAATTACTCTCTTCAAGAGGTGGAATCCACTTTTTTACTCCTTGGATCCTGTTTCGGCCTATGTGATTTGCTATGGTCAATGAGACAATAACAAACATGACACAAAGGCTTGAAAAGTGCTCGCAGATTGGGGTTTATCCCTACTTTTGCTTCACCTAGCTGAGCAACTGTGTGAAAGAGCCTAGGCTAGACTACTAGAAAACCAGAGGCATGATCAAGCCATTCCCATTGCCTTCGCCAGTAGGAGCCAATTACCAGCAGTGTGAGGCTAAATACATTTAGTTTTTGTGTCTCCTTTGTTTCCTCTTTCTTTGACAGTTTCTCCAATATTCCTAGTTTTTGATGACCTTCAAATTTTTGAGGACTACTGGCCAAGTATTTCATAGAATGTCTCTCATTTGGGATTTGTCTGATATTTTTCTCATGATTAGACTGGGGATATAGATTTTAATGAGGAAAATCACAGAGGTAAGGTGCCATTCTCATCACATCATATCAAGGGTAAATGTTATCTTTACTGATGTTGACCTTGATCATCACTGGGTTGAAGAAGGTATATCAGTTTCCTTCTCTGGAAAGTTACTTTTTTTATCCTCCTTTTCCACTCTGTAGTCTTTGGGAAGAAGAGTTTCTGTGGACAGCCCACATTTAAAGGAGGGGAAAATTACATTCCACTTCCTTGAGAAAAAATGTTTTCAGAAATTATTTGAAGTTCATCTACATGGGGAATTTGTCTATTCTTTTGATTAATTTGTTTATTCATTAACTTATTATATAAATATGGGCTTTTGGGTAATTATTTTATTCTTTGGGTTATAACTCATGCTCCTTTATTTTCTTGCTCAAATTTTTTCCAGTTTGGGCCATTGAGAACCTTTTCAGTTGGTTCCTGTGTCCCTTTGATATACCTGCCTCATTGTGTTTGTTTTTTGTTTGTTGCTTTGTTTGTTTTAGTACTTCTTTACTTTCTGTTATTATAAAATATTCTAGGCTGGTCAAGTATACTTCCTGCCCCAGCCCTAGAGTTAGTCCTTCTTCAAATAGCCCTGATCACTTCAATTGGAGAATAGTATTAGAAACCAAGATCTCAGCACTTTTTGTATTGGTTTCTACTATATAGTACATTGCTTCTAGGCCATCTCAGATAACAGAACATGATATATGTGTGTATACCTAGCCACGTATATATATACGTATTTATACTTTGTGTATGTAACCATCTGTATCTACATTAAACTAAACATGAGTTCATACTGAAGTCTCCAATGCTAATCCATTTACCACATGGATCATTCTATCCTTCTCTTGCTTATCTGTAACCTCTCACTCCAACAGTGAGAAACGTGGCTCCCACCATCCACCATCCATTGATTTAATTGTTCAATTTCATGTATAGTGGGTTTAGAGTTGCTAATAATAATGTTATTAACTAGAGCATATTACCAAAGTACAGGGTATTTGGTGGGGGTTTTGGTGTTTTTTTTTTTCTTGCTTTTAATTTTGAAGATTCATTTCCATAATTACTTAAGTCATTACCCTTATCCCCCACTGCCCTAAATGTATTTCATACATTTGTAATACAGTTAGATTGTCACATTCTGCTTTTCATTCTGGGATCCTCTAACCTCCTAAATTATTATTATTATTTTTAATTTGTGTACATTGATGTTTACTTTGTGTTATAAAGTTCTATTGGTTTTGATAAATGTGTAATGACATGCATCCACCATTACAATATCATAGAGAGTGTTTTCATCACCCTTAAAAATACCTTCTCTTCATTCACTTATTTAATCATCCCCACGTCCCAACCTCTGGCAATCAGTAGTGATCTGTACAGTTTCTATAGTTTTCCTTTCCCAAAAGGTCACTCAAATGGAATCATGCAATATCTAGCCCGTTCAGACTGGCTTCTTTCAATTAGCAATATGCATAAAAGATTCATCCATGTGTATGCATGGCTTGATCATTTCTTTTTATCACTGAATAGTATTGAATTATATGAAATTTACACAGTTTGTTTATCCATTCACTATTGAAGGGCATCTTGGTTTTTTCCCATTTTTGATGATTATTAATAAAGCTCCTATAAACTTTTCTGTGCAGGTATTTTGTATGGGCATACATTTTAAAATCAGGTACATGTCTAGGATTCCAGTTGCTTGACTATATGGTAAGACTATTTAGCTTTGTAAACACAGCCAAACTGTCTTCCATGGTGGTTGTGCCATTTTGCATTTCTACCAGCAATGAATAAACATTCCTCTTTTCTGTATCCTCGCCAACAATTGATATTGCTTTTACTTTTTGTTTCTATCTGGACCTTAACCATTTTGATATGCACAGTGGTATCTCACCATTGTTTTAATCATCAGTCTGTTTTTAATATAAGGCTGTAGATCACTACACAGGCTATCAATGTTTCATTGCTTTTAATAGCCAGTTTTTAAACATAGGGTTGTATAAGAGTTCTATATTTCTTAGTGAAACACACCCCAGATAATCAATTCATTAAAAAAAAGAATAAGTAAAACAAAGAAAAAATACAGTCTTGGACTTCTCTTATTTCTTTGATCAGTTTTGCTGGTTCAAATAGCAGCAACAACATAAAATGTGTTCATGACCCATAGCTTAATTACCCTCATTTTCTGAAATAGTAATCAGGTTACTATGCCAGTAGGTCCTATTATGTAATACTTATAAACAAAAGCAATAACCAGAGAAAACCTAAAGAATAAAATACCAAATAATAAAATATTGAAGTGAATATTGAATGTAAGTATCACCAACTAACAAAAACATAAGAACTGTACTTCCAAAATAATTTGTTAAAATAAGAAGATAAAGGTGAGAGAAGTTTTTGAATGTAATTAACCTTGATAATATTCCCTTGCAAGTATCTAACCAATTTTTAAACAGATCTCTATAGTAGAAAATAATCTGTTTTTAAAAATAACTAAAACATATAGATGTCTTATATTAAGTGCAGATAATTAAAAACTAAATCTCATATAAAAATGAGAAATGTCCTTGTTTTCAACTTTTTTTTTGGAACTGTCTATAATATCTAAATAGTAACTTACCTCCAGACTAAAGCTTGTTACTCTTATCTTACAATGTTTCATTTTACTCTATGGAGACAGCAGCACCTTAATTACCTTATGAACTGGATATCTAGTGATTGTGTAGATTGAGTATTTTCATGTTTTGAAAATGAGTATTTTCACCTCAGACTGAGTATTTTCAAGTTTCCACAACCAGAGTAGAATACCTCATCTGAAGTGACTGTTTATTTGGGAGGATAATGTACCAGTACAAGAAAATAAAATTTTCAAGTGATATAAAATACCATTCTCCCTCTGACTATCATTGTCAAATTAATTAAAAAAAAAAAAAACTAGACTCTAGTTGTATTTAAATTTTGGATAAAATAAAATATTGCACAGAACATTCTAGAACTTAAACAATTCTTTGTTGTTTATTTGAAATTCAAACTTAACTGGGCATCCTGTCTTTCATTTTGCAAGCCTACTTCTATTCCCTTTAGTTAATTTAATTTGAGGAAGATGGCATTGAGACAGTAAAAGAGAAATAAAATGGATCACTGGGGAAGATGCTAATACTGTACAGAAAGAAAAATAGGATAAAATATTTGAAGACTATTTACTTCTTTTAAAGGTAACCATTATATTGATGGACCAGGGTTTTCATTTAACTTTTAATGCCTTTTGTTCATGTTTTCTTACTTTTTCACGTTTTCACAGATGTATCTACCAACATTTTCTAGAGGTTTCATCTTACCTTTCCTGTCTCTTCTTAAACCTGTTTTTTCCTATAAGCAGTGGTGCTTAATACATAATAATAATAAATTAAGAATTGTTTTGTTGTTTTTGCAGTTAATTACTAGTATTTCAACAAAAAGAAGCTTTTATATATCTTCCAAAGGCATTCAGGTACATGCAAATATGTTATTCATTTAAACCTAAAACATGCAGTTATAACTGAAATAATAATCTAAATTGAGGATTACCTCTTTGTTTTTAAAGAAGACTCATCCATCATACATAATTGAAGTTACATACATAGCACTTAATAAAACAACATAACTATTGAGTTAAATCAACCTATAAATGTTACATGTATAAACATTTACATCATCACTACAATTTAATTTCTAGACATTCTTAAAAACTTGTGGCATATTAATTTTTAGCATTATGATAGTATTATTCCAAAGAACATAAACTACTTTTTCAGAACAAAAGATATCATTTTAGATCCAAGATATAGAACAATAAGATTGATCAAAACAAAGTTAGAGAAGCTGAGACAACCAAACAAATTCATTGTGTTGGAGATGCCTTTAAATGATTGTGTGTATGTGAGTATAGTAAATCCAACATGATTCTGTCTTTATATGGTAAAATTTAGCATTGTAATGAGACATTTTTATAATTACTTGCTGTAAATGATATATATATATATGTATATATATATATATTACTAAATCTTCTAAAGGCTAATAATAGCTTACATTGTAAATGAAAGCCAATGAGGTGGGATGGATACTCATTTTATTAATGTTCATACAGTATTTTCCTAGGTACCTTATTATATTGAATTGCTTATGACTTTTTGCAATGTTAACAAAGGTTTAAGAATTGTTTTTCTTTCTTTTTTTGAAAAGTATATCTTCTGATCTAAATTTAAATGAACACCTGAGGATATTATGTAATGAAGACTTTAATATATTTTTGTTATTTTATATGTACAGCAAGATTCTTACCTGAAAGACACCCAGCTACTGACAGAAACAGAATTAATTTCCAAGAGGAAGCCATCCTTGGTTTTTAGGATATCTCGTGTCTCAGTGTGTTTAGCAGTTTCTCATTAAAGAATGTTCTGTTGAAATAAATAACAGTTTTCAGAAACTGAAAAAACAAAAAATTAGACAAACACAAACCAACTCAAAAATATCACAGTAAAATGATAAATACCTTTTATTGCAAAGGTCAGATTATATATACTTGGATATTGACATCAATAATAAAATTCCATTAAAATTAATCTAATACACAACACAAAAACTTCAGAGAAGTGATAAACTTTCATTAACACATTTATTTATATTGAATACTCCCTTACAGAAAATAAAAACATCAGGTTCTAATGGGGATGATTTTTCCTCACAGGGAATGTAGAATAGCCATATTTATTTATTTATTTATTTTAAAGATTTTATTTATTTATTTGAGAGAGAGAATGAGAGAGAGATAGAGCACATAGAGGGGGGAGGGTCAGAGGGAGAAGCAGACTCCCTGCTGAGCAGGGAGCCCGATGTGGGACTCGATCCTGGAACTCCAGGATCATGACCTGAGCCGAAGGCAGTCGCTCAACCAACTGAGCCACCCAGGCACCCAAGAAAAGCCATATTTATTACATTAGACAAATTATTGGACTAGAAAAATAGGGTAGAAAAACCAGTTACATTAATATATACTCCTCTGGTCTAGAACATAACTAATGATCAGTTAGCCAAGTGATTTTACACATGGGCCTGTAGCTCATCTAAACCCCCACAGGAAATTTCCTCACTTAATTATTAATGTCAACTGCCTTTGTTTATAACTCCTGTGATTATCTCCACTGTGTTATATTTCCCTCCTTTGATATTTCTCTCAGCATCTTTTGCTAGCCAGAATCTGAAGGAAATATTTTTTTGTGAATATTTAACATTTTTGTCTAATGACATTTTTATAACAATGATGAGTGTAGCACATAAATATTGTTTGGTTCCATTATTTGTCCTGAAAGATATGATAAACATAAAAAGTATAAAATTCTAGCATGAAATTTCCTGCAAGGACTTGACAAAAGCGCATTAGAAATTCCTATAATAGACAAGTAACTTCTGAGTTTTCAAGTGTCAGTTAGTGGTGTACTTCTTAGCCCAAAGTGATTAAATTGGGAAATAATTGTACAATGTGTTAATAATTTTTAAATAACGATTGCTTCTTGGCAACTGTTTCCATCCTATAGACTTAGAAGTTCAGATTATCTCTACATTTTAGAAAAATTCTTAAATATATAGGCAAGCATGTCCCCCCCCCCCCCCCCCCAGCTAGATAATAATTTGATATAGTCATACCCAAACAGGGAAATCTATTAGCGAATCTACCTGAATAACGTTAGTCTCATTTCATTTATATTTTTAAGTCTAAGCCTTGGTAATCTATTTGAATTACATGGTTAGAAATCACAAGTGGAGAAGAAAGTTAATAACAACTAATAATGGCTGATTTATAGCCATCTACTTCAAGAAAAGAGACTTTTCATTCTTTGTTCTAAGAAATATCAGAAACAAGGACAATTTGAAGCACAAAAAATACCTTATCACTAATTTTTACAATTTAAGACATTTTCATTATTTATATACTGTTTATTTTACCAGAAAGGAAAAGAAGAAAATTAGCACTTCCCACACAAACATTAGAGTTGCTAGAACTACAATTATGATTCATGAGAACTGCACATTTGAATTAGTGAATTTTCAACCCATGTTGAAATGGACTTTTCTCAGATTGTGAAATCTGAGACATTGATACAGTTTTGCTTCACTTGTTTTGATGAGCTTTTGTTCAGTCCATGTCCCCCAAACTGGTATTTTCCTTCTCTATTTGCAATGTCCTCTGTTGTGTTAACCATTCTTCATCGACAAATGCAAATGTTTTCAGAGCACTTACATGCTGTACGTTGGGAAAGTCAAAGAGAAAACACACACATGTGCACACACATGCACACACATATACACAGAAGTTTATCACAGGCTATGAATCAAATAAGTGGGATACTGTAAATATACTACTAATATAGAGCTATCAAAAGGGAGAATCTATTCATAAAACTGGCAAAAGTTGGGGATAAAACAGAGGGCTCTTCAGTAAAATTTCAAGAAGACATTGATCTTGGACAAATATCTTATTGTTGAATGGGACAATGCAGGGAGATTAACAATGAGCACATGAATAAATAAATCAATATCAGAGACTGATCCATACTATGATAGAATTAACACAGAGTAAAGAGACAGAGGATAGATGGGGCTACTTTAGTAGGGGTTCACAGAAGCAATTTCTGATAAGATGACAGTTGAGTATTCCTGTTTTCAATATGTCATTATGGAATAATCCTTATGTATATAACCCAGGTACATTTGTTTTTTCAATTCTCAAAAAAAAAAAATGGTACACTGAATTTTATTACTAAAAGAAACTAAAAATCTCTTCAAATAAAAAAACAGCCTGTGTGTGTGCGTGTGTGTGTGTTCATTTTCCAGCATTAATGGTTGCTTAATGGGGCTAAAACACAAACAATCATAGATCATTAAAATCCATTCTTTTAAGACATCTAAAGATTTTTTTTCCCTTTCCTTCTTTTTTATTATCTCTCTCAATTTTTTTTCTCAAGTAAAAAGTAAAAGAAATTATCTTTAGGTTCTGAAATATGTAAACTTTTTATTTATTTATTTATTTATTTTTTTATATGTAAACTTTTTAAATAGTAAGCAAACAAACAATAAAGTACCAACAATATCCTTAATAACACAGATATTAAGAAAATGTTTTCTTTTCTTTATTGTTTTAATCCCACTATAGTTAACATGCAGTGTTATCTTAGTTTCTGGTGTACAATGTAGTGATTCAACAATTCTGTACATTATTCAGTGCTCATCATGGTAAGTGTACTCTTTAATCCCCATCACCTATTTCACCCATTCTTTGACCCACCTCCTCTCTAGTAGCCATCAGTTTGTTCTCTATAATTAAGAGTCTGTTTACTGGTTTCTCTCTCTTTTTTTTCCTTTGCTCATTTGTTTCTTAAATTCCACATATGAGTGAAATCCCATGGTATTTGTCTTTCACTGACTGACTTACTTCGCTTAGCACTATACTCTCTATCTCCATCCATGTTGTTGCAAATGGAAAGATTTCATTCTTTTTTTTTTCTCAAAGATTTTATTTATTTATTTGAGAGAGAGAGAATGAGAGAGAGCACATGAGAGAGGGGAGGGTCAGAGGGAGAAGCAGACTCCCTGCCGAGCAGGAAGCCTGATGCAGGACTTGATCCAGGGACTCCAGGATCATGACCTGAGCCGAAGGCAGTCGCTTAACCAACTGAGCCACCCAGGCGCCCGATTTCATTCTTTTTTATAGCTGAATGATATCCCATTATATATACATATATACCGCTTCTTCTTTATCCATTATTGATAGACACTTGGGCTGCTTCCATAATTTGGCTATAGCAAATAGTGCTGTGATAAACATAGCAGTGCATATATTGTTTTGTTAGTGGTTTGTATTCTTTGGAAAGATACCCAATACTGTGATTACTGGATCATATGGTAGTTTAGTTCTATTCTTATCTTTTTGAGGAACTTCCATATTGTCTTCCGTAGTGGCTGCAGTATGCATTCCCACCAATAGCACAAGAGGGTTCCTTTTCCCACATCCTTGCCAAGACTTGCTGTTTCTTATGTTGTTGATTTTAGCCATTCTGACAGGTGTGAGGTGACATCTCACTGTAGTTTTGATTTGGATTTCTTTGATGATGAGTGTTGTTGAGCATCTTTTCATGTGTCTGTTGGCCATCTGTATGTCTTCTTTGGAGAAATGTCCATTCATGTCGTCTGCCGATTTTAATTAGATTATTTGTTTTCTGGGGTGTTGAGTTCATAAGTTCTTTATATATTTTGGATACTAACCCTTTATCAGATATGTCATTTGCAAATATCTTCTTCATCCTGTAGGTTGCCTTTTAGTTTTGTTGATGAAATATGTTAACTTTTTATATGCCTCTCTTGAAAACACAATTATTCTCATGACTTTAATAAAATGATTGTACCAAATTAATAAAATAATGTAATTATGCAGACATACAGTATATTAGGTTCCTGCTACATGCCAGGTTAAATTATAATCAGTTAATAAATTTTACTAAAGAACACCAAGATGTATTTTTAGAAATACCTTAATGGAGACTGGCAGCTGTACAAAAAACTGTTGTTCATCAAAAGATTGAAAATCCACAAATACTAATTGGGAAACCACTAATCAGATACAGTTTTTTAAAGCCTCACATTTTAAAAGAGTTTATTTCAATGTTTAGAATATAATTATCACTGTTAAATGATAGTGATAATTAGTGATACTATTATCACCTGTGATAGTTAAAGAACAATGTATAAAATGGCATCAAATTACTTTGCAAATTTTTACTTGAATTATTGTAAATATTTACAAGTAAAGGAAAATAAGTAGGTATTTGTATTATCATAAATTTTAAATAATAAATACATTGTGCAGTTGAATGTGTAGCTAAGTACTTAAAAGCATCACATCTTTATTGGAATTCTAAATAGAAATGCTGAATATGTGTTATGTAAAATCAATTAAAGGATGATATGTTGCTATTTGAATAAAAGTTAGTTTTTTTAAAAGAAGATGCATATATTAAACTGCCTTGTGAATGATACTTAGATGTGAGTGTGTAGAGAGAGCGATTTCTATTATTTCCTGTTGATCTCTCTTTCTAGTTCTCTAGCAATGATTTTCTACAGTTTGACTCCTTATAAGCTATTTTAACATAATTATAACATAATTATATTTTGAATATATTATATATAACATAATTATATTTTGAAACATAAATCAGGCTATATCATTTCCCTGTTTCAGTGGTTTATTCTTAAAATCTAAATTCCTTATATAGTCTGCAAAATGACATATATAGTCTAGTCCTTGCCTAGCTTTCTGACTTCATCTTCTAGCACTCTAGACTCCATTCCCACAACACTGACTTTCTTGCTGCTCCTCAAATAATGTCAAGCACTCATTGTTTCCTTTGCCTGGACCCCTCCACCATCAGTTCTTCCCAGACTGGATAACTTTAAATCATTAAAGGCTCTACTCCTCAGGCTTTTCTTGACCTTTCTTCTTAAATAGGAAGTCCCTCCCCACCCCACTTCCTGTCATCCCTGTCACTGGTTTTTCATACATTACCCTACCTTTTTTTCTTCTTATAAATTATCAGTGCTTGAGGTTTTGCTATTTATTTATTTTCTTTTTAATTATCTTTTTCTCCTACTGGGATGTAATGTCATGAAAGCAAGAATTTTTGTCTTGTTCATCTTTGTAGACTCAGCATCTAGAACAGAGCATGTTTGGTTTTAATAGCTATACGATTATTATTTTTGAATAATAATTATTGGATAAACTGGAATCTCTGGTAAATAAATTATTTGAACAAAGTAACACAAGACGACATTAATACTGGCGGCAGCTACCATTTATAAAATTCTATGTGCTAGGCATGATATTATGCACTCTACCTACACAACCTCTATAAATTAACTCGACACTTTTTATTGATTAAGATAACTTGCCCAAGATCACACAGCTAGTGAAAGTCATAACTGGGGTAAGAATAATGTTGACCTTTAAGAACCATCATCTCTACAAAACTTCACAGTAATATCTACAAAAGTTTCTAGAAGCCCTCCTATCTGACATAATTGGGACTGGTACTGAGTGAATTTAAAACAATAATTAAAAAAATAATACAGAAATACCTTAAATGTTATAATTTAATTAATCTGATTTAACTCCATATTTTTTGGCCAAACTTACTATATAGGAATGAGTTTTTTTTTCTGAGTATCAATATTCTGATGGAAAAATCCTATCTTTTATCTCAAATTATGAGTTATTACTATGTAAGTCCTGCCTGTAACACATCATATACAATTTTTAATTTCTTCAAAGTGTTATAATGCCACGTGAAGTGGTCTGATGATAGCATCCTAGAAGGTTTTATTTTTTTATTTATTTATTTTTTTTAAAGATTTTTTTTTTATTTATTTATTTGGAGAGAGAGAATGAGAGACTGAGAGCACGAGAGGGAAGAGGGCAGAGGGCAGAGGGAGAAGCAGACCCCCTGCTGAGCAGGGAGCCCGATGCGGGACTCGATCCCGGGACTCCAGGACCATGACCTGAGCCGAAGGCAGTCGCTTAACCAACTGAGCCACCCAGGCACCCTAGAAGGTTTTATTTTTATACAGTTGCCTCATACACACCTACTTTTTTTTTTAAAGATTTTATTTATTTATTTGAGAGAGAGAGATAATGAGAGACAGAGAGCACGAGAGGGAAGAGGGTCAGAGGGAGAAGCAGACCCCCTGCTGAGCAGGGAGCCCGATGCGGGACTCAATCCCAGGACTCCAGGATCATGACCTGAGCCGAAGGCAGTTGCTTAACCAACTGAGCCACCCAGGCGCCCTCATACACACCTACTTTTATAGCATTTCCTAAGTCACTTATTTTACTGAGTTTGTTCGAGATATGAGTTTCTGTGGTTTTAAAAATCTTTCATTTTTTTCCATAGAACGAAATGCTCTCACTGTTGGTGCACTCATATGTCATTAACCTGCATAATGTGTATTGAATTACCTAATTACATCAACAGGTACAATTTCCATAAACAGCATAAACACAACTGAATCTTGGTAAGTATGGAACTTACATAATGGCAGTGAGTAAACTAGAGATAAGCCCCCTTAACCATCAGCACCTAACTTATTCTGAATTATTTTTATTTATGGACACAATAAAGGTTGTTACTTGGCAAATTAGAACAGAGGAGTAAAAGTGTTTCTACACTGATTGGCATGTGACAAGGCTACCATATGAGGGACCTGGATAAATTTTGGTAAAAGAAGTAAAATAATCAAATATATATTTTTTTCTGTGTACCTTATGCTGCATCTCAACCATGACTCTTTACTAAAAATGGAGTGGCACTTTTGCTTGGCAGATATCCTTTATTTTTTTATTATGTTAATCACCATACATTACATCATTAGTTTTTGATGTAGTGTTCCATGATTCATTGTTTGTGTATAACACCCAGTGCTCCATTCAGTACGTGCCCTCTTTAATAACCATCCTCAAGCTAACCCATCCCCCTACCCCCTCCCCTCTAGAACCTTCAGTTTGTTTCTCAGAGTCCATAGTCTCCCATAGTTCATCTCCCCCTCCAATTTTCCGCCCTTTATTTTTCCCTTCCTGCTATCTTCTTTTTTTTTATTATGTTATGTTAATCACCATACATTACATCATTAGTTTTTGATGTAGTGTTCCATGATTCACTGTTTGCATATAACACCCAGTGCTCCATGCAGTATGCCCTCTTTAATACCCATCACCAGGCTAACCCATTCTCCATCCCCCTCCCCTCTAGAACTTTCAGTTTGTTTCTCAGAGTCCATCATCTCTCATGGTTCGTCTCCCCCTCCAACTCCTCCCCACCTTCATTTCTCCCTTCCTACTACTGGAAGATATGCTTTAAAGGGTAAGCAAGGATAGGACAGAAGTCATGGGGAGGGGTCATTAAAAGTCTTTTATGCGGAATTGTATTTTATACGTCCTTGAAGTGCATTTAGACAAAAAACAGACAGCAGATAATAAGATGCAACAAAAGATCTAGGCTCAGTCAGTTAAGCGTCTGCCTTTGGCTCAGGTCATGATCCCAGAGACCTGGGATTAAGTCCCACATTGGACTCCTTGCTCAGTGGAGAGCCTGCTTCTCCCTCTCTTTCTGCAGCTCCCCCTGCTTGTGCTCTCTCTCTCTCTCTGGCAAATAATAACTGAAATCTTTTAAAAGAAGATCTAGCAGAAAACAAATATTTAAAAGTAAAGAAAAGAAAACTATGTGTGTTGGTCTTGTTATGTTTGCTATCATATATCCCTTGAGGACCAAGCAGCAATGCCAGGAAAAGAGACTTCTTGCTTTCAAACAAAACCAGAGTGAGTTATGATATTGTGAATCACAAGAAAATAAATTGCACTTTGTTTCTTGGACAAAGAACTATGGGTTGTAGATAGAAGATGGAGTTCATAGTGTTTTCATAGTGTTTTCATTTAATTTCATAAATTTGGGGGTTTGGTTTTCTACCGTGTGTAGTTACACATGGTTATGGTCTATTTTCCTCATCCTTTTAAGTCCAAAAACTTCTTTTGACTTCACAGAACCTACTTCATGGAAAGGGAAACAATAAATATTTAAGAAGGAGCAGCACTAGTCTTCTGGGACTTCAAGTCAACTTTGTAATTTTAGTTAAAACAGAAGAGTAGAGAAAAATATACCTCAAGATTATTTAATAACATAGAGTGCACTTAATGGAGATGGGAACCAGAAAAGAAAAAAAAAAAAAAAAGACCACTCTAGGGAACTGGTGCCAGAAATATTCCATGATTCCCATCACCTAGTGATTGGTATAAGGAAAGTATGAAGACAGAACCGTAGCAGATTGCATCTGACCCTAACCTCCATGTAAATTTTGACAGTACTCGTGTTGTGTCCCGATCTTGAATATTATCCTATGGCCAGGTAACAGAAGATTTCCCTTTCCAATAATTTGGAAACAAGACACGATGACAAAGCTTCCTTCTTAAAATAATACAAAGTATAAAGTACTTTAAAATGTCTAAATGAATTAGTTCAGATGGAAAAACTTACTAAATAGCAAAATGAGATAAAAGCAGCAAGCTGAGAAATGGAGTTAACTTTCACTGTTATGTCATTTATCAAATCCCAGTGAACTTCACCTTGGTGTTCATGACTTCTCTGAGAGTTTGGGAACCAAAATCAAAGTCTAGGGCTCACAAGCGTGGGTGTTCAAATAGGAAACTCCATATATCTAGGATCCCAAAGGGTTTCAAATTCATAGTTGTGGTAAACTAGAAACTTTCCTCCAGAGAGTTATTCTACCCACAGAGTAGGAAAAGAAAAATTTCAGGCTGTTGGTGGGAATGCAAGCTGGTGCAGCCACTCTGGAAAACAGTATGGATGTTCCTCAAAAATTTGAAAATAGAGCTACCCTATGACTCAACAATTGCACTACTAGGTATTTACCCCAAAGATACAAATGTAGTGATCCAAAAAGGCACCTGCACCCCAACATTTATAACAGCAATTTCCACAATAGCCAAACTATGGAAAGAGCCCAGATGTCCATGGATAGATAAATGGATAAAGAAAATGTGAGATAGCTAGCTAACTAGCTAGATAGATACACAAACACACAATGGAATACCACTCAGCCATCAAAAAATGAAATCTTGCCATTTGCAACGATGTGGATGGAACAAGAGGGTATTATGCTAAGTGAAATAAGTCAATCAGAGAAAGATAATTATCATGTGATTTCATATGTGGAATTTAAGAAACAAAACAGGATCATAGGGAAAAACAGGGAAAATTAAACAAGACAAAATCAGAGAGGGAGACAAACCATTAATTGAATTTAAATAAAAAAAATTCAGTTTTTGCAAATGGCAAGATCTCATTTTCGATGGCTGCATAATATTCCATTGGATCATAGGTGAAGGGAGGGAAAAATTAAACAGGATGAAACCAGAGAGGGAGACAAACCCATAAGAGACTCTTAATCCCAGGAAACAAACTGAGGGTTGCTGGAGTAGAGGGGGGTAGGAGGGATGGGGTAGCCGGGTATGTGCTATGGTGAGTACTGTGAATTGTGTAAGACTGATGAATCACATACCTGTACCCCTGAAACAAATAATACATTATATGTTAAAAAAAAAAACTCAGTCTTAAACCATGAGACTAGATGGAAAGAGAAAAGAAAATTTCATTGTGAAAAATTCATAGTCAATATTCACAATATATACAGGAAAACAAATCACTATGAGCGACAGTCAACAGAAACAATAAAAGTCAGAATCAGACTTGCAAAGACTTTAGATGTTTGGCATTTCAGACAAAGTTTATAAAACAAATATATATGATTTGTTTTTAAACATAAAGGAATTGGCATTATGAAAAAGAAGAAACAAAGATAAAGAAATTATCTAGAATGCAGCACAGAAAGGCAAATGGATGGAAAATATGAGAGGAAGGTAAACAGAATGGAAGATATAGTAAGAATATCTTATATATCTAACCAGATTTTCAGAAAGAGAAAGAGAATGGGATGAAGCAATGTGTGAAGAGAGAGATAGTTACTAAAATTTTCCATAGCTGATATACCAATTTTAACATTCAGAAAGACCACAAAAACCCAAGAAAAATAAACAACCAGAAAAATTATAATGAAAATGCTGACCACCAAAGACAAGGAAAAAAAAAGCCAGAGAGAAAAAGAGGCGTTAATTATAAAAATAGGAAAATCAGACTCTCTGTTGACTTAATAGCAATAATGGGATCCAAAAAGATTGGAATAATGTGCTGGTAAGAAATAACTGTCAATATATAGTTCTAAACCTAGTGAGAGTTTCTTTAAGGGACAAGAGTTGAATAAAGCTCTTTTCACTTATTCAAAAACTGAGACGTCAATTACATCTTAATAAATCTGGGAAAAAACTGAATTTGTCAAAAATAAATCTTTATTGAGAATAATACTTAAAAATGATATTCGTAAGATAAGAGGAAAAAGTAATTGCAGAGGTAACCTCTGAAATTAATAAAGGGAACATAACAGAAGCTAAATCATAATGTTTGAAATATACCAGGAACTGTTGCTTTGGAAATTCATTTAACACATAGAACTCTATGAGATAAAACTATTATTTTCATTTTAAAGATGGGAAATCTGAGGTATAGAGAGGTTAGGTAAATTTTCGAGGATTACACAGCCATTAAGTAAACTTGATATTTATATCTAGACAGTCTGGGTGCAAAGACCATGACTTTAAACAACACACTATACTCTCTGAAAAAATAATAAGCAAAAAATATGGTATGGGGGCAAATTTAAGAAAAGACTGCCTTAATGGGTCTTAGTAATGATTTTTTGGATATGACACCTAAAGCACAAACAACAACAAAATAAAAAAAAAATAATAAACAAGTGAAACTACATCAAACTAAAAATCTCTGCACAGCAAAGAAAAACATCAACAAAGTGAAAAGACAACTTACAAAATGGGAAAAATATTTGCAAGCCATATATCTGATAAGTGGTTAATATCCAAACATAACTCGCACAACTCAATAGACAAAAAACAAATAACCCAGGTTGGGAGGGATGGGGTGGCTGGGTGATAGACATTGGAGAGGGTATGTGCTATGGTGAGCGCTGTGAATTGTTTAAGACTGTTGAATCACAGACGTGTACCTCTGAAACAAATAATACATTATATGTTTAAAAAAAAAAAGAAGATAGTAGGAAGGGAAAAATGAAGAGGGGGACATCGGAGGAGGAGACGAACCAGGAGAGACTATGGATTCTGAGAAACAAACTGAGGGTTCTAGAGGGGAGGGGTGTTGGGGGATGGGTTAGCCTGGTGATGGGTATTAAAGAGGGCATGTACTGAATGGAGCACTGGGTGTTATATGCAAACAATGAATCATGGAACACTACATCAAAAACTAATGATGTAATGTATGGTGATTAACATAACATTAAAAAAAAATAACCCAGTTAAAAAATGGACAAAGGACCTGAATAGACATTTTTCCAAAGAAGATATATGAAAGAAACACATACATGATAAGATGCCCAGCATTCACTTGTCATTAGGGAAATGCAAATTAAAATTACAATAAGATACCATCTTACACATTTTAGAATAACCATCATCAAAAAGACAAGAAATAACAAATTCTGGCATGGATGTAAAGAAAAGGGAACCTTTGTGCACTGTTGGTGGGATTGTAAATCGGCATAGCCACTGTGAAAAATAGTATGTACTTCCAAAAAATTAAAAATATAGCTATCATATGAGCCAGAAATCTCATTTCTGGGAATATATACAATAGAAATAGTAACACTAACTCAAAAAGAAAAGATATCTTCACCCTCATGCTCACAGCAGCATTATTTACAATAGTCAAGACACAGAAATAATCTGTTTGTCAGTGGATGAATAGAAGGAAATGTGATATATGTACACAATGTAATATTCAGCCATAAAAAAATGAGGAAATCTTACAATATTGATGGACCTTGAAGGCAGTATGCTGAGTGAAATAAGTCAGAAAAAAACAACTACTGTACAATCTCATAGATGGAATCTAAAAACCAAAAGAACAACAAACAAACAAAAAACATAAAAAAAAAAAAATCAGACTTGTGGTTACCAGAACCAGAGGGTGGGGGAAGGAGAAATTAGAGGAAGGTTGTCAAAGCTACAAACTTTTAGCCATAATATAAATAAGTACTAGGGATATAATGTACACCATGGTGTACATTCACACTGAATGGAAATATAGTTAACACTGCTGTATGGAAAGTTAAGAGTTAATCCTAGAGTTCTCTTCACAGGAAAATTGTTTTTTCTTTTCTTTTTTTTTTTCTTTTTTTTATAGCTGAACGTATTGTGATAATTATTTCACAATATATGTAAATCAAACCATTATGCTATAACTTAAACTCATACAGAATAATGTCAATTATTTCTCAATAAAACTGGAAGAAAAAATTGGAAATAAAAAGAAAACACTGCATTAATAAAACAACAATAATCGTGTCTTGTAGGGTAAAAAATAAAGCAAATATAAAATTAAAATATATGAAACTAGTAGCATATACATCAGGAAAGAAGTGACTAAAGTTAAATAGTTTGGCAGTTCATATATATTCAGAAATAAAGATATTAAATTTAGATTTTTATAAAATATCTATGTTTTCCTAGGTTAACTGATGAACAAATAGAAATTTGTCGGAAAACAAATCTGTATTCATCATAAATATTTACCAATTCCCACTTTTTGCTAATGAAAAAAAGTATATATTTAAAACTCTTTTACACAGAATATAACACATAAACAACTTTCCACATTTCCTATCAAGCAGAAACTTAAATTTTTTTAGTCTAACTTTAGAGGCTCTCGAGATTTTGATTCACACTATGCATGTTGTCACGTCTACTACTCCACCCCAAACATTTTGAAGCCCAGTTACATGAAATATCTTTTCATTTGCAAATTCATGCACTATATATTCCAGAAAATGCTCACATTCACACCCCTCAGTATAAAATTCCTTGTTTCAAAATATCTAGTTCTGAAAGAAATAAACAAATTACTAAGTTGCCTGATTAAGGATAAGTGCAAAATCTTAATTGGGGAATGGATTTAGAGTAGCCAGGCTGCAAGAATGGCATCATGGCTGCAAGTTAATGCTCAGGAGGGAGAAGTAGGGAATCTAGGCTGTGAATTACAAAGATTTAGATGTTAAAGGACACATAGGCCTGAGAAAGGAGCTTGAATTTTATACATCATAATAATACAAATAAATTATTCCTTTCAAATAACTCAAATTCTAAAGTTCTCAGTTATTTTCCAATAATGTCTAATTTTCCCATATGAAGTACACAGAAACAACTATCCTTTTACAGATTAGACAAACGTATGAAAAAGAGATGGGCTTGCCTAACACCTCACATTATTGAAAGTCAGCATCAGGATTAACTCTCCTGCCTGCTGATCCCTGGTGTAGAGAGCTAAATAATATCTGCAAGTTGCCTTTTCCATTTTCTACTGATGAGAAAATATTCTAAATTCAGGGATGGAGAATTAAAGAGAAGATATTTTTACGTTTTAGGAGATATTCTTCTGAAAGAGAGGAATGACATGTGACTTGAAGCCTTTTTTTGTTTTGTTTTTTTTTGGGTTTTTTTGCAATGAGAGGGTCTCAGTGAAGAGCAAAACATGTAAATAATGAAAAAGGAGACCTGGGTTATTGCATTCTGTAAAACAAACCAATGAGGGCAAATGTCCAGGGTTCCACATGAGCAAGTAAATTAAGTTCTATGTAAAAGAGTTTTAAATGTATAATTTCAGGTGTATATATTTCTCATATACCAAACAGTGGGAGGTGGTAAAGGTGTAAGATGAATATAAATTTTTTTCTGGTGAATTAAAGTTAGTATCTGAGAGGGAGTTCTGACAGCTTGACAGGTAGAATAATATAAGAAGACACTTAGGAAATCCAAAAGATCTTGAGTCTCAAAGATTTCCTTTGTATAAAAACAATGTAATATTAATAAGATTTTAGACTCATGGTCTCTAGCAAGAAAGATGGAACCAATATTAATCCTGATATTTAATTTTCTTTTAATTCATTCAAATATGAAAATAAGAGATCTTAAGTTTTTAATTTTAATTCCAGTGTAGTTAAAATGCAGTGTTATATTAGTTTCAGGTGTACAATGTAGTGATTCAACGATTCTATACATTACACAGTGCTCATCAGGATAAGTGTATTTTTTAATCCCCATCACCTATTTTAGCCATCCCCTCACCCACCTACCTCTAGTGACCATCAGTTTGTTCTTTATAGTTAAGAATCTGTTTCTTGATTTATCTCTTTTTTTCCCTTTGTTCCTTTGTTTAAGTTCCACAATGAGTGAAATCATATGGTATTTGCTTTCTCTGACTTATTTCACTTAGCATTATACTCTCTAGATCCATCCATGTTGTTGCAAATGGCAAGATCTTATTCTGTTTTTATGGTTGAGTAATATTCCAATGTATAAATGTGTATAGATGTGGTATATATATACACCATATATACAATGTATGTATGTATATGTATATATCACATCCTCTTTATCCATTCATCTCTGATGGACATTTGTGTTCTTCCATAATTTGGCTATAGTAAATCATGATGCAATAAATATAAGGGAACATATATCCTTTCAAATTAGTGTTCTGTATTTTGGGGTAAATCCCCAGTACTGTGATTATAGGATCGTATGGTAGTTCTATTTTTAAATTTTTGAGGAACCTCTAAACTGTCTTCCACAGTGGCTGTAACAGTTTGCATTCCCATCAACAGTGCAAGACTGTTTCTTTTTCTCCACATTCTCACCAACAATGTTGTTTCTTGTTTTTGATTTTAGCCATTCTGACAGGTACTGTAGTTTTGATTTGGATTTCTTTGATGATGACTGCTATTAAGCATCTTTTCATGTGTCTGTAGACCATCTGTATGTCTTCTTTGCAGAAATGTCTGTTCATGTCTTTTGCCCATTTTTTTATTATTATGTTATGTTAATCACCATACATTATACATCATTATTTCTTGATGTAGTGTTCCATGATTCATTGTTTGCGTATAACACCCAGTGCTCCATGCAGAATGTGCCTTCTTTAAAACCTATCACCAGGCTAACCCATCCCCCCACCCCCATCCCCTCTAGAACCCTCAGTTTGTTTTTCAGAGTCCATAGTCTCTCATGGTTTGTCTCCCCCTCCAATTTCCCCCCCTTCATTCTTCCCTTCCTGCTTTCTTCTTCTTCTTCTTCTTCTTCTTCTTCTTCTTCTTCTTCTTCTTCTTCTTCTTCTTCTTCTTCTTCTTCTT